>NC_047676.1:16181349-16481349 GCF_011762505.2 Arvicanthis niloticus
CCTACATTATGAAATTATATATGTATATACATATATACACAGAGAGAGAGAAGGGAAAATTATTTTCATTTACTATGAAACATTAGAAATTACCTCATATATTTTCAGCCACTTTGATTGGCTATGCTGACACTTAAAATAAATCCATTTTAGTGTCCTTGAAATCTTTTAAAGAGTTAACACATTTCTGGTACTGGCTTATTTGCTGTACTTAATGTCTAGAAGAGACATTGTCAGCCATTACAATGTAACAATATTTCTATCCTTCTTATGTATGCATATGTAGGAATTTTAAGAAGTTTCTACTGCATTTGTTTTTCATATGATATTTTCAAAAATTTAATATTAGTAATCCCTTGATGATTTTCTTCTTGTACTGAGATTGGCTACCCCAAGTCAGTTAACTCTTACTTCTCCATTTTTCCATTTCCTCCCTTTATAACACTGTATTTCATTTCCTGTCCATTGGCAGGCCCGATCTCATAGCCCCTTACTAATCACTTGACTCAGTGAATTTTCTAATAAAAATCAACATATCTAAAGATTCAAAGCTGTATCCACAAGGGAAAGAAACTTGTCCCATTTATATGTCTGAATTGGGATTTCTTCACTTCAACAATTATTGCCAGCTCTGACAAAAAAAAACCTGTAAATTTCATAATTTTATTATTTCTACTAGTTGAATTGTATTTTATTATTGAAATATACCACATTTTCATTACTCTTCAACAGGTTGATGGAAAATTATGCTGTTGTCCTTCCCTAATGTGAATAGAGCCGCAATGAACATTGATCAACAAGTATCTCTGAGGCAGGAAATAATGTCTTTGGGTATATTTGTGATGGCAGAGTTACATTGAAAAAAAAATAAAGCTGACTTTATTCTTTTTCATTTTAATCTGGATCTTATTTGAAGTCAATTGCCATTCTGGCAAAACATGCATATGAAGGATCCTAATCTGGTATTATGTTATTTTATGATTATGTTAATGTAACTATTAACTTTCTTTGTTCAGGAAAAGGGTTAATGCTTTGTATATGTTCTATTGATTACAGGCTGATAAAACTTCCCTGCTGGTGAAACACTGTTAGTCCATTTAAGAATAGTTTACAGGAGATGAGGGAGTGAGGAAGGGACCTGCCTGGGAAAGGCAAAAAGGAGGGGAAGAGGGGAACATGGTCAAGTATTGGGGGAAACAGAACTGAAGACCTGGGGGCCAGTAGAAAGAATGGAAATAGGCAAACTCAGGAGGTAGGAGGTGGGAGGACCATCTAGAAGAAAAATTTAGTTTGGTTATAGAGTTTGTGACCACTTTTGCCATGATATTTTTAAATTCTTCAGTTTAGTTTCAGTTAAAATTTAACACATACTGTTTTCTAGCGTTCCTATTTACATCTGTTATAAATTGAAAATAAAACAAACTTTTCCTTGAAATTTACAATGGGCTCATTACTTTATACAAATACATTACATTTTATGTGTATTAGTGGGGGGCATGCAAGCACATTAACCTTGTAAAATTATTTTAAAATGTGAACTCTGGGCTTAATATATTCTTAGACTTGAATATTTTCGATCCTTACAAACAGAGAGAGGTCAATCTAAGCATGTTGAAACATCTTTATAATCCTAATATGTATCTGAAAGAGGCAAAATGATGGTGAATTTAAATTGTAATGGGCAAGAGCTACATATTAGACTTCATCTGAGAACAAACTGCAACAGAAATATATCATGTGATTGTCTTGGTTGCTTACTAGCTGTAGTAGGGGCTCTTGGGTTAGTCACTCACTCCATAAGGATTTTAAACAATGAGGAAGATGAGTTTAGTTGTCTTAATTGCATAATCATCATGGAATCTGGGAGGCACAAGGGATAATGAAATTTTCCAGTGACACAGTGCAGTAAATAGTTTTGATTTTGGAAACAGTCTGATGCTAATAAATTCACAAAAACCAATGAGCAGCAGCTAAAATAAGTGTCGTGTTTTTAAACCATTATTGAAACATAATTGTTTGCTCTGGTGATGAGCACTCCTCCCATGTAAGCTTTCATGAAAATAGTTTTGTATATACTTCAAAAAGTGTGTTTCATTTTTCACATGGTCATGGATTCTCTTTGCTGTTTGTAATATGAGATATTTACTTGCAAACAATGTAGGTAGTTTCATTTTTTAGATCTCCCCCAAGCACAGTATTGAAACTATGATATTTTCTCTTCTAGTTCTTTTTTTTCTCTTTTTTTACTTGATATTTTATTTACATTTCAAATGTTATCCCCTTACCCAATTCGTCCCCCACCCCCACCCAGGGACTCCCTATCCCATCCTCCCTCCTCCTGCTTCTATGAGGATGTTTCCCCACCTACCCTCCTCACTCCCACCTCCCCACCCTTGAATTCCACCCCCACTGGGTGTCCAGCCTTCATGGGACCAAGGATCTCCTTTCTCACCTATGCCCAACCAGGCCATTATCCTCTAAATATACAGATGGAGTCATGGGTCCCTTCCTATGTGCTCCTAGGCTGGTGGACCACATAGGGTGGGACCCTGGAAGCTCTGGTTGTTGGTATTGTTGCTCTCCTCATGGGGCCAACAACCCTTTCAGCTCCTTCAGTCTTCTCTCTAACTCTTCCTTTGGGAAACCCTTGACCAGATTAGTGGTTAGCTGTGAGCATCTGCCTCTGAATGTGTCAGACTCTGGCAGACCTCTAAGGAGACAACTATATCAGGCTCTTGTCAGCATGCACTTCCTGACATCCACATCAGCATCTACCTTTGGTAACTTCACATGGGATGGATACCAAGGTTAAACAGTCTCCAGATGGCCCCTCCTTCAGTTTCTGTCCCACACTTTGTCTCCATATTTGCTCCCTTGAGTATTTTGTTAGCCCTTCTAAGAAGGACTGAAGCTCCCATACTTGGCCTTCCTTCTTCATGAACTTCATGTGGTCTGTGAGTTGTATCTTGGGTATTGCAAGCTTCTGGGTTAATATCCAATCATTAGTGAGTGAATACTATGTGTGTTCTTTTGTGATTATGTTACCTCACTCAGGATGATATTTTCTAGTTCCATCTATTTACGTAAGAATTTTTTTGAATTCATTATTTTTAATAGCTGAGTAATATTCCATTGTGTAAATGTACCACATTTTCTGTATTCATTCTTCTGTTGAAGGACATCTGGGTTCTTTCCAGCTTCTGGCTATTATAAATAAAGCTGCTATGAACATAGTGAAATTTTACTTACACATATGTTACATACAATATTTAAGGAGCAAGAGATTGACAAAAGTATAAAATTCAATAATGTGAAATATTACAAAATATAATCAACCTCCAAATCAGAGGACTATTATTACATTTCCTTTTTTTATGTAGTGTTGAAATTCTTATTTCTCAGTACCATAATGTATAAAGGGAATATGTGTATAAATTTACCATTTGAAAGAGAAAATGACTAGTAAACATGTTCACAGATATTACATTCTAATGTACATCAAAGTGACATTTTCTTACATTGTGATGGACTGTATAAAAAATTCATTAATAATTCAGAGAAACAAAGTATACTTTATTCACCTTTCTCATTAACTTTGACTTTGAAAAATTTTTAAATGCTCTATTAAAAATAAACACAATATGTATCTAAGAAATCTAATGTGATTCTTTGATATGTCTACATTATGCAATGTCTGTTATCATAGAACTAAGAGTAGTGATATACATAGATCATTTAAATTTTTTGTTTTTTTTTTTAACAATGTAACTGAAATTTGTTAATCTTGAGGCAACTTTTTGCTTCTGCCCAATTTTAGAGACGACAATCAGTACTCTACATTCTGGCGTTCACACTTAAATGTCATAAAAATATGCTTCTAAATGTGTTTTATTGGGAATACAGGGTAAATTACATTTTTTATAAAAGAGTTTTATTTCACCTTTTTCCTCCACTGTTTTATTTTTTTCTACCCACTGCAAAATTTTAATGAATATACTACACAGCAATGACACTACCCCAGAATTTCTTATCTAATTCCTCAATTTAAATATAAGTACTCAGCTTGCAGAAATATTCTCTTGAGGAGAAAGTCATGACAATTTAGTATATAAAACAAATGCTTTCCACACTTACCCACAAATGTCATATGGCTAGAAAGACACACAGTTTTTATACCTGAAATTATTGTAGATTGAAACTGATCAAAAATTTCCAGTCCCTTCCATTCCTAAAATTATGTTCTTTTCACTCACATTCTATTTTATGATTGTAAGGATAGAATAAAATAGATTAAAAGATAATAATGATGCAGCATAAAGTTTGTGGATAGAACTAATTTAATCAAAGATTTACACTGAAACATAAATCCAACTACCATTTAGATTTTTGTAAAGATGTTGCTAGCTTGCCCAATTTTTTTTTAATCCAGATGTTTGCCAGATTGCAAGGAAAACAAGCATTTAGGGAATAAACATAAGCTCAATTACCTCAAAATGTCATTTAATATTGATTTCCAATTTTATTTGTAAGAGAAGGAATAATCATGAGTTTGGATGGCTGGAGAGATTAAGTCTTGTCTGTGCGAGCTGAATAATACCATGTGTGTGAGCCTGCTCAATGCCGTTTTGTCAGATTAAATTAGGTGCCCATGAAGGTTTCAGGCTTGCAGGGTTTATGTATTCTTTTTGATAAGATCAAAAATGCATCAGAAGATAATTTGCTCTAGGATTCATGTCAGAACATAACATTACAAGATCTGAAACTAGCCTTGTGTGACTGTTTTCCCAAAAAACAGACTCCACTTTCTAATCCTTTATCTCTGGATTTTAACTCTTTAGGTTCAAATGTAGTTAAAACTACATTGTGTTTTTAACATTTTTTTTACATTGTATTTTTAACCAGCACCATGTACTACTGTTAATATAGTCACTAAAAACAAACTGTGTGTTTGCAGCTTCTAAAGTTCCCCAATCCCATAAGACTTAAGTCAGTTTAGATGATGTTTTTTCAGGTTGGACAAGTTGCCTTTTGAGCACTTTTTTTGTGTAACATTTTGCGACAGTTAAATCAGTGGTTTTGTTTTCCTACCATGTAGATTGGTGTTATCAAAGTTTTATGATTTTCTTTGCCTTAATTTTAAAAACCAGTCCACCTGTAGGAAGACAGGGCATCAAGTGAGGGAGGGGGTTACCATCCCATAGTCAAAAACTATGACCCAAAATTGTTCCTGTCTGAAAGAACTGCAGGGATGGAAATGGAGAGGAGCCTGAGGAAAAGAAGGTCCAGCAACAGGGATCCATCTCAAGGGGAGGCCACAAAGACTAACACTGTTAGTGATACTTTATTTGTAATAGCCAGACTCAACCTAGATGTTTCTCAACCAAAGGGTGGATAAAGAAAATATAGTACGTTTGCGCAATAGAGTATTACTCAGCCATTAAAACACAGTATCTTGAAATTTGCAGGCAAATGGATAAAACTAGAAAAGGTCATCCTGAGCATCCTCCACCACCTGCAGGGCTGTGGTGCCCACGCTCGCAAGTGGGTGGGTGTGCGTCCTGTGGAGCGGGAGTTGTGGTTCCTGCGTGTCTGCTGCCCCAGGCAGCTGGAACTGCGGCTCTGGGGAGCAGAAACATAGGAATTTGACTGAGTTCCTTCCACACAGTGCCACTGGGTGGATGCTGCTGTGCTCTTCCCCTGGCGTGGAGAGGTCTCATTCTGAAGGTTCGCAGGGGCAGGGCTACTGAGTGGACCTGGAGGCTGGTGGTCTTTGTCCTTGGGCTCCCAGATGCCTCTGGAGTGTGGGAGCAGAAGAACAGATATTCGAGGGCATAGGTACTGGACCGGCCTGCAGCCAAGAGAAACAAGAGGGAGAGGGAAGCCCTGATAATGCCTTGTGGGAAGGAGACTCTTGCTTAGGGCACTTTCTTGGCTCGGTCTGGGGCTCAGCTAGCTTGCTTGAATCTATGCCTCAGTGGCTCAAATGAAGATAAGTCTTCTGCCGGGAGACTAAACAGTGGCTCAGTAGTCAAAGGCCTTCTCCATGGAAGTCCATGGTTTTACAAGGTTTATTATCATGGCAGAAAGTGGATGAATCTGGCTGTACTCCCATACCTCCAGGGCTGGCCTTTGGTTAAATACTGTTTGTAAGAAGGAGGGTCTGGGAAAGAATGCTTAATTGGCTATGCCTTCTGGCCTTAATTATCTCATTATATGGAAATCTCTTGAGGCTGAGGCCTGCAGTCACGCCCTCTCCCTTTGCTGGGTGACACAAACCTCTCTTTAGGAGGGGCTGTAACTAAGTGAAAGGAACCAGGGGTCTAGGAACAAAGCCAAACACCTTCCATCCCATTAGGGTCCAGGGTTTGAGGCCTGTGCTCGACCAGGTGCCCAGCTGCCTCTCACAGGCCACCACCCACCGTTACCCAGACCAAGAAAAAAAAATATCTTATGTACTCAGTTAGAAGTACATATTGACTGTAAAGTAAAGGATAGCCTTGCTACAATCCCCAGACTGAAAGAAACTAAGTAAGAAGGAGGGCTCAAGTAGAAAAATGCAAATCCCACTAAGAAGAGGAGATAGAATAGACATAGTAGATGGATATAAGGAAGGGACTGGGAAAGGAGGTGGGAATTGGAGAAAGGAGAGATTGGGTTGGTGAAGAAGGAATTTGTATTGGAATGGACAACTGGAAGAGGAACAAGGAATGGCATCTATGGGACAAGCTAGAAACCTAGAGAAATGGAAACTTATAGGAATATGTGAGGTTCACCCTGTCCAAGACTCCCAACAATAGGGATATGGAGCCCAATCCTATCAGATACTGTAACCAGGTGAGAATTCTTCAAAGGAGGAGGCCCACCTTGGGTAGCAACACACCCAGGCACCTCAAGTCACTTAAGAAATATCCTGCCCCACTGAAGTTAGGCAAGGTGGGCCCAGTTAGAGGAACAGGATCCACAGATGTGCATCAGAGGATAAGTCCCTGCTTCAGCTGTTGGGAAGACCAAACTGCACATCTGCTACATATGTGCAGGGAGTCTAGGTCCAGTCCATGTAACTCTTTGCTTGGCCTTTCTGTCTCTGGGAGCTCCAGTGTTCCATGTTAGTTGAATTTGTGGTCTTTTTTGAAGAGTTCCTTTCCCCTACAGGTTCCTCACACCTTCACTCAATTCTCTCACAAAACTTCCTGAGCTCCATATTTCTCTAATATTTGACTGTGGATCTCCACATCTTTCAATCAGCTGCGAAGTGGAGCCTCTCAGAGGACAGTTATGCTAAGCTCTAAGAGTATCATTAATAGTTGCCAGGGATTAGTTCTTTTCTATGGCATGGATCTCAAGTTGGGCCAGTTATTGCTTGGCCATTTCCTCAGTCTTTCCTCTATCTTGACCTCTCTGCACTTCTTTTAGGCAAATTTTGAGTCAAATGTTTTGTGGGTGAGTTATTGTTTTTAATCTCCTTACTGAGAGTCCTGATTGGCTACAGTCAGTAGATGGTCAGTTTAGGTTCCATATACTAAAATCAGCTAGCTTCCCCCATCTAGTGTCTCTGGCATGTCCTAGAGATGACTCCATCCTACTCTACACCACACCTACCACTGACTCCTGTTTACACTTCTGAACTTCTTTCTGGCTCTCCTCAAGTGTCATATTCCCTTCCTGATTCTCTTTCTATCCCTTCTCCCACAGTTTCCTCTCTCTATCCACATCAGATGACTATTTTATTTCCCCTTCTAAGAGTCAAGCATCTTCCCTTCTTTTTGAGTGTACATGTATATTACATAAACCACGAAGAAGAGCAGGAAATGCATTTAAAAGAGATGGAGGCATGGATACCTGGTACTGGTGTAATTTAGTCTCTCTCTCTCTCTCTCTCTCTCTCTCTCTCTCTCTCTCTCTCTCTCTCTCTCTCTCTGTGTGTGTGTGTGTGTGTGTGTGTGTGTTTGCCTGTGTGTATATTGATGTATGTGTTGCTTTCCTTTTTTTTAATTTTGAAAAAAATTCACTATAAAGCTAAATAATTAGAGAACTGTAAAACGAGTGATTGTATTGAAATGCCAAGTACAACTGTGGCAAATTGTTAAATTAGTGCATTGAAATTACATGGTTAGCAGTGAACATTAAAAGAGAAACAGTGATTTTTTTATAATACAGATTATTCATATCTTATATTTCTCAACATACATATATGCACGGTTTCTCTTGGTACTGGCTGAAGTTTTGATTTTCAAATTGTACTTGTGGAAGAATTTCACACTGAATTTTTGAGCAGCCACTGAATGTATTATTTTTAGCAAAATTTGAAATTTTGTCCCAAGACTGAAAGCTCATCTTGGCATCAAATTCACATGAAAAGTAGGCAAAGATTGCTGCCTTTTAATAAATCAGCACCACCACTGGGCACTCCCCTCTCTCTCAATAGACAAACAGTTTCCATATTCTGCTAAAAAGGATGGACTAAGATGTTTCAAATATGCTAATAAAATCTTCATGTGTTCTTGATTTTATGTACAAAATTGTGATATTTTTAAACACGTCTTGGATATAAAGAATAGTAATTTTCCATATTGCACTATTACAAGATAAAGGTTTGAGGTGTGATTTTCAGTTTCAGCATGCCACTGTCTTCTAATTTGTCAAAAGAATAATTACAGACATCTTTTTCCAACTAGGTCTCACTAATCATTAACTAGTAAATTAATCTTAACTTGTTTTGTGTTCTATATGTGGGAAACTGCAATTTCAACGTGAATAGTATTGAAATAACAACATATTCAAGGCTTGCAATATTTGTTACCTCCTTAAAAAGTAAAAATAGCACCCCACTTGTCATATTTGTGTCTTTCATATTACGTTCTATTTCCAGTGGGCTGGTTTTAGTGTATAGCATTGATCCGTAAAGAACAGCAACACAGTCATGAAAATCATTTTCTTATGTAATGTTTTGTCAACATACTACAATATCAAATGTTTCAAAATGTCATTAACAAAGGTAGACTCATGGGTAATCTAGAAAATAATAAGGTAAAAGAGACCTTACTGTGTCTTGTCTGTAAAACAGCAGAATAAGAAGCTCTAGATAAAATGTTCAAGTTCATTAACAGTAGGTCATGAGAAAAATGTTGAAGGAAACAAAGGATCAGTTACCAAATCCAGAAAGAAGTTGGGAACACACAGAGTAATGAAATGACTGGGAGGAAGCTGAGAAGATTAAACCTTTTTTTTTTAATCTTTTGAAAGTTTTTTTTATTGAATATTTTATTTACATTTCAGATGTTATACCCTTACCCTATTTCTTCCCCCAACCCAGGAACCACCTATCTCCTGCTTCTATGAGGATGTGCCCCCAACTACTTCCCCCACTCTCATCTCCCCACCTTCAAATTCCCCCACATTCAGCAAAGATTAAACTTCTAAGAAATGGCATTTAAGCTCTTTTATAAATGCTCATACTTGCTTCTTTTCACTCCATAATTGTTTCTAAATTGACACTGTGATAATATCCACTGTACCATTGTACATTTGTCATTGCTAATTGCCTTTAGAGACATTTATATGATGAGCATGTGTCTATAAAGAGATGTTTTAACTCAAAATGAATCATACATTCAAAATACTTGGTTGACTTAACAATTTTAAGCAAAGAGCAGATAAGTTTCTTAAAAATTCTTATTTTTTGGGGGGGTGATTTTTCAATTTTTAGTTTGTTTCTTTTTTCAGGCAAGGTTTGTCTATATATCCTTGGCCATACTGAAACTTGATCTGTAGACAAGGCTGGCCTTAAACTCAAAGATTTGCTTGCTTGCTTCTGCCTCCCAAGTGCTGGGGTTAAAATCAAACATCATGTATATTCAATCATAAACACCTATAAACTTTTGTGAATGTTGAGAATAGAAAATTCCCTGTTTTGCATTGAAAGCTCAATAATATAATAGCCTTGTGACAAGATTAATCAGTTATCATATTTTCTTCTGAGAAAATACAATTTTACGGAACACAGGGAGCAGATGGGAGACCTTGGCCAGGCTGAATACAGAGAAAATTCCATTTATCAAGGCTGTGAATCAAGCCTCGGGTTGTTGTTAATAGTCACTAGAGCTAAAATTAATGAATCTGTGGGCCAGAGTTTATCTCTTCACCGAGAGGCATGTGGAGATGTAGAGGGAATTGATGGAGACATATAGAGAGAGGGCTAGAGGGGGAGAATGAGAGGCATAGAGAGAGGGGCAGAAAGAGAGGAACATGAGGTTAGAGGACCTAACTCTCTAAGGGTTAGATCATTTTCAGGTTGACCAACCTCCAATGGAAGGGTACCTATCTAATATTATGTATACAGCACAAACTTTTCTTAATTACATAAAAAATAATAAAAGAAATGAATTTGGAAGATTTGGATACAGGGTTGTGTCTGGAAGAAGTTGGGAATGGAGATTAAGATGAAACATTATTTTACAAGATTCTCAGAGCTCTAATATAGACTCTTGAAAAATCACAAATGTGATAGAGAATTAATGACGTGATACAAGGAGGTCAAGACTAAGTTCCTTGCTAGAAGCAGAAGCCCTTCTAAGGAGAAGCAAGCAACTAACGTATCTTTCCAGGAATATACAGATACTTACTTCTATGGGTCTAATTTAAGGCAGTTGATAAATAATTTTGCTAAGAGGAGGGAAATGGATGCTGGAAAATAAAATATGCTCTCTCATATGAGATTGGGTTCTAAGATTACCAAAGCAGATGCTCATCCCAGATGGCAAGCTGTGTCATCTTGGACATATTTCAGGAGAAGAGCAACAGTCATAACTGAAAATGAGAACAGAGCTCAACGTGGTTTCCACATCTTTGTATGATGCCCTCTCCTTATAGAGAGCATTAAGTTATTCTTATCTTAAGTCATAAAGAAACCTAAAACTATGACAAAATCATTTTTACAAACCTTGAGTGGCAGATTCCAAACGAAGAAAGGTGCTTGATTTTTCTAAATAATTTTTCAGACTCTCGCCTTTTGGATGAGGATTCACTTGACAAAAAGTGGTGAAGAGATCTCTAGTCTCTACCCTTGTCAGGAAACAAGTGCTGCTTCCACCCTGTGCTCTATTTTCTCATGACTTCATCTGCAACTAATTGCTTCATATACCATTTCCTAAAATCGCCACAATGAGGGACATAATGTCACAGTGGAAGTTTTGGGAGAGCAGAATTAGTTCAAAGCTAGGAATACTGTAAGTCTGAGGAGCCAATATATTGGTCAGACCCATACTGTGCAAATACACAAGTGCTTCCATTAACTTGCACTCTTCAAAAGCATCATCAATTATTGGGCTTGACCAGGGAAAATGTATATTCATGCATAATAAACTGTTACCTATTCAAACCAACATTGATCATGCTTATCTGTCTGTACACTTACTATGGGACTCTTAACAGCACCATACCTATACCTTCAAGCGTGGCACCATTCTATGCCTTTCTGCCTTCTTACTATTGCAGTAAAATCCAGTGTTATAAACTTCTGCATCCAGTTTTCCAGTGAATATTGTTGTTGTTGTTGTCATCAACAGCTCACATATGCATTTTCTCCAGAACAAACTGCCAGTCTTTAGTGGAATTTTATTAATAAAATTGAAAGCACTGAAACCTTTATATTTTCTAATATATGCTGACTTAAATATTACTTTTACCAATTTAATAAAGTTATATTTTTTCCTTAGGAAATTCATGATGGCATGAACTTTAGAACTGGTGTAGCAGTTGACAAATATTCAATCATTATGTCATGATGAAAAAATAAGAGAGTAAAATTATGTCTCTATTTAATAAACAATGAAGTTGGGAATCCATAGTAACCAAAGGAAATAATATATGTAGGCTGGAAATGTCACACACATACACACACACACACATATATATATATATATATATACATACATATATACATATATATGTATGTAGTATATATGTATATGTAATATATACATACATATTATGTTGTGTGTCTATGTGTGTGTAAGCATTTGACAAGGATATGGCAAAATGTTTTAGAAATTTAAATTTAAAATTAAATTTAAATTTATAATTTAATTTTATAATTTAAAAAAAAATTTATAATTTATAATTAAATTTCTAATTTAAAATTATAACAACATTTTCTAACCTTTTATCACAGTTAAAAATAAAACCTATGACTACTTGGGTTTTTATTAGGTTTATATCTCACATTTAATGCACATATTTGTATATATAGTATACATTATATATACTTATAGAAACACTAGCCTATTTTTAATAGTTTCTTTGGTAAGTTTAAGAAAATTTACATACTTTTCAATTTTATACTCTCATGAGATGTGTTTCATATTTGAATTCATATTTACAACTTTCATCATTGGTATTTGTAATTATGTATACCTTTAAGGTCATCATTTAATAATTTCTCCTGAAAGTTGTGCAAGATCAATTACAGAAATATGAAAATGTGTTTGTATTCTGTACAAGTGAAATATAACTTATTTTGACCTGATTCTAAAATGAATTTCATATAGATAAATGTTGTCTAGAGAAATGAACACACCTAATTTCTCTGCATTTACTTCTGAAGTGCAACTTGTCTTAGCACCTGAAGAAGGGAAATAGACTTAGGCTTAATGAGATTAGTCTGGGATTACTTGTTTACATGTGGCAATCAGCTCTGCCCTTTCTAAAAGAGTATTTGTTTAAATCTCATGGAAATAAATTGAGTGCACTGATTCTAAGTTGAAGATCTATTAAGTAATAAGTACAATGTATTTACAGCCACCTCTGGGTTACAAACAACATTTACAACAAGAAAACACAATTGACTTAGTAACTGCAAATTGAAAAGAGGGAGATTTTAGTAATTCAGTCATCATAATCACAAGATGTGATGCTAGTTAAATTTTTTTTAGTAATATTAATCTGTTTTAATTGAATGGTGATTGTGCTTTGAAACAATAATTATAGAATAATTTTGCTACTCTTCACGTAATGTGTAAAGGATTATTAGGCCAATTGTGAAGAATATGGAAATCACAAGTGTTCCAATTTCATGAAGAAATAGTTGGATTAATCACACTTTCCATGGTTCTTTCATTTACTAATTTGCTATTAGAAGCTAAGGAAAAAAAATTAACTCTTTTCAAGTCTCCTCTAAAGGCACAGAAGATGGGTCATATGGGCCAGGAAGAATGGTAGTACAATAAAACATTTCTGTTTATTCTTCTGTAATTATACTTCATTATCACAACAAATTATTTCCAGGAAGGGTCAGCTTATTACAAGTGAATGCTATTGGCATTAGATACTATGTAAGAAGTACAAAATATTTTCTATATTAAAGATGGGGTCATAGAAAAGTTTCACAAAATCTTTTTACTATGATAACAAATTTCAACAAATTTTTGAGGTACAAACTGTTTATGCATCACAGTCAGTGTTTGCTCAATACACTAAAACATAAACTGTTCACCTGCAATTTATACAAGGGTCTGATTATACACGTAACTTTTCAAGAAGCCTTCTGAATATATCACCAATTTTGAAATCATGCAAAATATTTGCAGATTCTTTGTAAGCATTGCAGTGTAACTTTAAAAGCAGTATCTTTGAAATATTTACTAAGTTTTTATATTATAATAATGCAGTGATATTTGAAAATCTAAGGTCATTTTGTGATCTAAGGTTTTAGAATATACAAATAAAATGTCTTTTAATCTCCCTGTGCTCCTCAAGGCTTCTAACTAACTGTATTATTTAAATGTCCTTTGGGCATGACTTTACCACCATATCAGCAAGTTGACTTGTTATGCTGATGCACAGAAGAGCTTATGCAGCAGTCAATCAACAAAACTGACAGAATGCTGGCGCTGAAAGTTACACACCGCAATGAGACTATGCAACCCTTATGTAATCAGGGATGTCAAGAAGCTATCATATGAGATATAGGCACTACTCTCTGCTTCAGCAGTAGTTTGGTGGGGGTGGGGGTTCAAACCACCAGTTCAAAGGTTAGGTTGGAATTTATTTTTTCAGTAGGATAGTAGTCTGTGAGAATCACACAGAATTCCTGTACACATAGTATTTCAATATACTATGTAAAGATTATCCTTGTATTTCTCAAATGCTAATTTCTCTATCCACATATCTTGTTTCAATTTAGAGATAGTTTTCTTATGTTTATCCTTAGAAGCTCCAGTCTTAAGTTTGTATTAACATGGCCCCTCATTCATTTCTGCCTTCCCAATAAAAGCCAGTGGGACAATATAGAGCTTTATAAAGAGAAAACGTGGGATTTGCAATTATAAGAGGATTGGAAAAAGAGGGAGGAAGATGCTGGTAAGATAAAACATTGTGAGAAAGAGCAGAATCAGGAAAGGATGAAACATTTCAAGTAAGAAGGGAATGTGGTCTGGGAGGAAGCCTGACTAGATTGGAGATTTAGAATGGAGTAATAAATTCATAGTATTTGCCTGAAGGAAATTTTAATAAACCTTAGTCTTTCTGTGTTGTTATTGGGGAATTAGCTGGTTAAGAAATACAACCCCCAGATTAATGCACTACATATACTTATATTAAAATTAATTTATTTTTAAAAAAATCCAATAAACTCACATGTTCTCCGAGCAAGACCTAGAATCTTAACTTTGATCGGTTCGTCATCTCTTTGGTGTCTAAGGATGCTATTCTTCCAGGAAAGGCTCAGACCATACAATATGCAACTAGTATGGTAATGTTAATTGTGATTTAAAAAGTGTAAGTGAAAAAAAAAAACTTTCCTGTGTCACTCTGTAAACACTCATTAAGCCTGACAAAACACATTATCCCCTATCCCTTTAGTGTTCATATAGTGGTCTGTCCTTAAAAATAACAAGTTATCTATGAACTCACCAGCACTCTTCAGTTTAAACACACATACACTCTGTTATTAGACATTCAGTAAGTATTCCTGTATCTCATACCATTCAGGGCTCGAGACCATACAAGATCAGTAGGTCATGTAACATAAGAAAAAGAATCTGAGCCATAATTATGCATGCTCCAAGCATATAATAGATTTTATTATATTTTTCATTGCTTCAGCATAATGGCTTCATGTAATTACAATATTTTATTAAAACTTATATTAAGCAATATATTTTATCTACAAAATATTAAAATCAAAATAAATCTAAATTTCATCACTATAATCACAGTTTCTTCAAAGAAGTAGAAACAATACTCAATACTCTGGTGCAACCTATTTAAGATGAATGGCAATTTCAGTACACTGGGATCAGAATAATAGGAAGTGATAGGAACAGAAGAATAACCGTATTCTCTATGCATTTGTTTGTCTTCTTTACATGAAATTTAATTAGATGATACAAAAGATCAACTAGCAAATGTTGCCATGTGCTAAATTCTTAGATGTAAATAAAAATTGATTATGACAGGCTGATTGATGAAGAAAATTAAATCTGCCAATAGTGCCAAAGGTTGATAATAATAACAGCACTTCCACTGAAATCCATCACGAGTAAAATGAAATCTCTACTGGCTATTCTCAGTTTTAAAAAACTTATGAGTGAAAGTACATAAGGACAAGAGCTATTTAAAGCACATTATTATTTCCATTTTAAAGACATGGAAAGTGAAATTGTGTTAAAAATATTTTGTTCAATAATGTATATATGTGTTTGTGTGTGTTGATATATTCTTGCACATATGTGTACATTGGCAAGTGTGTGGAGATAAACATGTATGTGCATGCATGTAGAGACAAGAGGTCAACATCACACACCTAACATAATCATTTTAACCTTTATTGCTTAACAATGTACTCTGCTGCTTACTAGATTCTAGCCAAGAAAATAAGTATCTTCCTAATGCCACCTTCCAGCATTGAAATTACAGAGACAAGATACCATTTGGGGCTCTAAGCTTCAGTGCTGGAATCTGAACTCAGCAGTTGAGCTGTGAATTCTGAATTATTCTCATAAATTATATGAGCTGGGGTCATATATAAACAACACCATTAATCAATGGCATTTTTCTTAACAATGGCTATCTGTGGATTTTACCTTTAACCTAGTCCAGTAGTTACATGCCATATGGAATGTGCTATGGAATGGTAATTCATGAGTTACCTTTGAGTTTTGTTATATAAAATGACGGATATTTCAATTAGATTTATATAATTTTCCATCAGAAATTAACTCAGCTGAAATAGAGTCACATTCTCTATTGCAGTATTTATTACTTTGTCTATTAACACACCAAAATTCTTATTTACTGTCTTTATCATTTGTATAAGTCTAAAATCTAAGGCCAATTTTATTCATTTTTCACCTTTTAGCTGTGCAAAGCACACCAGTCATATGAGAAAGAAACTACTTTTCTTAAAGATGTTTTATGATTTCCTCCAAAATTTCTATCCTACTTTCAATGGCAGCTCTTTGCAAGAAATTTTATCACAACTTGATTTGATTTCTAAGTTAAAAGTAAACATTTTTAAGAGTTCCCCAGTGGCTGAGTCTTCAGTTAGAATTAAATAAAAGCTTCTCACAACGTTATTCATATTTGTTTTGTATTTCAAAGGAAAAATAGGCACAGATTCATGACTTCAGCTGCATTTTAATTAAAAGTTGGTTTTGCTGAAAAATGTGTGAGCCCACAGTGTTTGCTACTATTTGTGTTAGTAACAAGGGTAGACTCTAACCGCTTCTGAAGGAAATAACAGAAGTTTGCCGCTCAAAGGGAAAGATGGGAATAAGAGAATAGAGCAGGTGCAGAAACCAGCAGAAGGAATTACTACCCATTAGCTGGCAATCAGTGTCCTAGAAGAGAAGCATTTAAAACCATGAAATGCCACAGCTTTCCTCCTGCTCCGCTAGGCTAATAGTGTCCTCCCGCACTTACACGCGCATCTCAGGAGGTCGGCCTCCCTGTAAGACAAATCGTGATGATCTTAAGGAAAACAGTACAGGGTGTGCTCTGAAGATGGAGCTGAATTTCTGCATTAGCCTGCTGGTAAGCTAAAACCAAATGTTCTGGGAGCTGAGGTAGGCTGAAATACCAGTGATCAGAGAATAATAACAAAGATGCAAATATTCTTTGCTCGAATCACGTTATCATACTATAAAGTATTTTTATAAACCCTAAATCTAAACCATGGAAGCATCATAATCATCGCTGAAGCTCTGCTGTTGGCAGGTCTAGCTGAGTGACGAAACTGTTTACCCTCTTCCCAGCCCTTCAGGAAGCATGTGGAGAAATACATTTTATTAGAGAAAAGCACAGATGCAGTGGGAAAAATAAAGCTTTGTACTTCTCCGTGTGTTGTTGTAAGAATCTCAAAGTACTTCTGCTCCTCACGCTCCTCATTTTATAGCTTCAGGGATCACAGTCCATAAATACACAGCATTGCCACCGTCAGACACCACACATATACTCTGGAGCTCACACCGAGTCGTTAGATGGCTGCCTTCAGATGTTAAAGGATACTTTTTCTTCAGCCTGTCTGTTTGTTACCATGTAGCACTTTTGTCAAATTTTGGAGGACAATATGCGGATGCTGTTCTTGTGATAATAGGTATTTCTTAGTAATGGACAATAAAACATCAATAGAACAGTATGAAATCTTTTAGGAAAGCCCAAACATTTACAAGAGTTTTGAGTTTAAAAAAGCGAGATTTTCATATATTTATTTTCCTATCTATGGGTGATTAATATTGAATTTGTATTTTGTAAATACTAACTATTACAAATGCTTCCATTCACAATATGTTTTGTTAATTAATATATAAAGGTTTTGTGTTTCCTCTGGCTTAGAGGACCCAAATGACAGGAACAAACCAGGGAGGGGGGGAATGAGCCTTGCCTGTGAATATTGGCAATTTTAAAATTAGACTATGTCTCATGACAGTGTCTTATAGGATGAGAAGATGCTTGCTCACTGTAATACATCTGAAACATGTATTCCAATGAGGCACTTATTTATGAAATCAACTACATGTAGTTATGTCTCCTCATAAAAATGTTTTTCTCCATCTTTGCCATGATCCCTGAGACTTAAACATAATTTCACTTTTGTGAAATTAGAATCAATGTTCATGTATTTAAACATATAAACAGTATTTCATAGAATATAAAGTCAGTTCTGTGCTCCTAAACATAATTTAAATTTCGTGATATTTGAATCAATGTTAGTGTATTTAAATATATAAACTTCATCTTATAGAATATAAAGTCAACTCTATGTTCTTAAACAATGTTAATTGTTTTATTTTACAACCTATATAGACATGCCCGTCAATTGTACCATAATACTTAAATAAAGCCTACATCAGGGATGGTAAGATGGAAAAAAATAGTTTTTAATCCTATGTTTGTCTACATAACATGCCACTCAAGGCTCAAAGGTACAGATGTCATTTAGCCATTGATAAGTCTTGTTGATGCTTTCAGTCTAAAACATCTGTCCCCTCGCAGAAAATTTAGTTACACGTTTTAGAGTGAAGACTCTCCCATGTTCCTCTCACTTCTGAACTCCTAAAAAGCCAGGGTGCATGTAACTGAGAATGCCATTGGCTACAAATAAGATATCACCTTTAATCACATGTTCGTGGTAACTATTAGATGAGACAGGAATGAGTATAAAACTGGACTCTAATTTAATGAACTTTTTTTGTGAAGCCATAAAGCGTGGAGATTGGAAAACTGCAGACAGGAGACATTGGGTTTATTTTTTTTTTCAGCCAAGAATGAATAGAGACAACCTAACGTGATATGCAGCAAGAAGACAGAGAGAAACATGAATTGAGGGGAAGGAACCACTCATAATGAGGAATTTTTATTCTTGGGCAAAGCGTGTTGTGATGTCTGTAATTTTGTTACAGTTCCCAGAGGAAATGTATGAGACATTATTATACAGTGTCACAGAAAAGTAGATCAATATCTTTGAGGGACTTATTTGTATTCTAAAGCAAATAATTGTGCTACAAACAAGCATAGTGTGTGCTTCCATCTGAGAAAAGTAGATTTAACTATGAAAACAGAGGCTGTGTCTCCAGTACATCAAGTACAAGCTGTGCAGTCACCTTGACTATCAGTCTCCTCCTTGCTGAGAGACAGGATGCTGTGAGGATTAAGAAGGATCCTATGCAGGAAAGTGTTGAAACAACAGGGTTTTAAAATGTCAAGATAGATTAATATTCTCTTTACTAAAGCATGTTTTACTCCATCCAAAATTTACAAGAAGATCGTGGAAAGCAGGTACTTCTGGGGAAAAGGGGAACAAATTCAGTTGCGTTTCGGTGAAAGTATATTGGAATGTTTGCTTTGGAAGAGTTTTGGACACTGTTTACACAATTTAGTTATTTTTGTTGTTGTTGTTGTTTTGTTTTTTGTTTTTACTTTAAATGTAACCCAAGGACAGTCCCAGCTGAGAGAATGTTCAATGCCTATGTGTTGCATTTGTAAAAGAAAATAAATAAAATAAAACAAGTAATAACAATAAAATAAAACTAGATGTTTTGAGAAAACATTCTTTCTAGCAATATCTGGTACAGGACCTAGGGAGGAAATTGGATTAACTTTGTATGAAACGTGAGCAGAGGTTTTATGTGTAGTGGTCCCTGGGTATATTTCATGCCCAGTGTTCATAGTTGTAAGCTATGGATTTTTCCAACAAAAACTTCTATTAGAGACTGAGTTATCAGACAACAACAATGTTGGATACTTTACTGTTGTTTTTCTGATCTTGAAAAAAATGTCAGAAGTGCAGTGTTACTGATAATAGCACTAAAATTTATGTAATATAAATAAATAAGTATTATCCCCATTCTCACAAATGTATAAAAATGAAAGTTTGTATGATGATGAAAAAACAAACAAACAATTATTAATTGACTTAAAGTGGGAATCAGAAATACTGTAAATGTGAACATAAATATACATAACCTGCTGGCATACCTCTATTCTCTCTCTCTCTCTCTCTCTCTCTCTCTCTCTCTCTCTCTGTGTGTATGTGTGTGTGTGTATGTGTGAGTGTGTGTTGTTATTCTGAATCATATAGGAGAGAAATTTTTTTGTGTGGTTTTCAGTTTCTTCATTATGTTTTCTGCCATGACAAAGTTTTTTATACTGCAATATTATCATCATATATGTGTTCTAGAAGCTTGATCCTCATTTTGGTTACTTGTTTCCAGATATATGCCTTTTAAATGTTCATATTTTATTTGGGGGAATAAACTACTTGTCAAACCTATAGCAATGAACCTTCCTAAAGAAAATTACATTCTACGATGTCTCTGTCTCATTTTGTATTTAAAGGCTTTTAATTCAAAAATGTCCATCTTGAATATTTTAAATGAGAGAGGCTGCTTCATAAATACATATAACACAGTAGAGTGTTGAAACTCATTTATTGAAATTCCATTTCATTTGTATTTTGGTGGAAATGTGAAACTTTATACTTATTCCATTTCACAAAATGGCTCCCATTGACATTTTCTCTGTACCTAGGGACTCTTGACACTCATTCTTCACAGTATAGTCACACCAGGCTTCTAAATCTACACTGTTGTCTTTCCAACGTGATTTAAAAGGTCACAAAAGTCCTTTAAGTCTTACTGAACACACTCTAGAAACAGAAATTGATACCAAGCAATAATGTGGAGTCATAACATACTCCAAATAGTCAAAATAGTTTTTTGAGAATGAGGACAATATTGAAGCCTTCCCTCAGTTTTTAAACACCACTTGTTTCAGTAATTATCCATCATGTTATTGACATAATGTCAAAATTTCATCAAATCAGTGAAAGACTTCTTAGTCATATATTCAAAATGTCACCTTATTTTTGACAATTCAACAATTCTTTGAAAAAACTCAATGGGAAAAGAGGGAAAACTCATTAACAAATGGTGTCAGACGATTCTAATCACCTGTGGATATGGATATGCACTTATTGATCTATAAGAATTCCATTTCTATAGCAAAACTTTATATGAATGTAGACTTCCTTTTGATCTTACAAATGCATATATATATTCATATGTGTATATAATTGTATATCTATGTATATGTATGTATCATTTTAGATACCTCCTCTACTTATAATAATATTATATGATACAGTATATGTATGCTGAGATTTAGTGAGTAGAATGAAGCAACATGTGCTATCTTGACCACTAAAGAGTCCCTTCAACACAAGAGCAGTAATAACAATGGGGAAGTCAAAACTGAAACTGTTGCTAAGAGGATAATGAGTAGAATCTGCAGGCAAAACGCTGTGCTGTGCAAAAGGATATTAGCAGCCTAGGTCTGATGAACAATGGCTCAGAATTTTAATCTAATTCCCAACAATTAAAAACTTATAAATTATTCTGGAGTTTTTCCATAAATATTTTCAGAATATGCAAGACTGTGGGTTATAAAACAATGAGAAGAAATACTGGCTACAGCCGACAATTGTATGAGGTATCTAAAGTAATAACACCATAGAAATAGAAATGCAGGTAGCTGTCAAAATCCAGGAGAAAGGATAGCAGGTGTTCAGTGCATATAAAAATGGATTGGCAGTAAATGTATAATGAACACTCTATTATCTACTTGAAGTTTCCTGTACATACTTGAAGCACTTGTCACATTATGTATATGTGTTATGTGCTTTAGCCTCAAAAAATAAACAGCATCCATCATAGGACAGTTTTTAAACTAGTGTGTGTACCACCTGGGTAAAAAAGTCTCTTGGCACAGCTGAAGAAGTGATTTATGGATGTTTAGTCTTCCCCTGGGAAGAAGTATTGCTTTTCCTGCCTGTGTTGATCACTGTCCCCTTCAACCACTTCTAGATCATATCAGTTTAGATTTTCTCTTCAGAGTAGATTCCTACAAGAAAAGATTCCTACAACAGCATTTCAGCTACTATAGAAAAAAGTCCTTTTAGAGACAAGGCACTCCTCACTCTCTGGTCTAAAATATATCATTAATCTTTGTTTCATTACTCTTCATTCTTAATGACAAAGACACTCATACTCTTCTTACAGATCCATTCTTAAAGTACAAATAAAAACGATATGGAGAAATGTCTTTGAAAATTTGCACAAAGACATGATGCAACTGCTTTTAAGTAAAGATGGTTAAAATATTTCTAAGTTACAAAGGAATTCTATCAGGAGAGAATAATTAGAGAAGCTTAAAACTAGTTTGCCTGTGATATGTAAAATGCTACACCTTTGACCAGCCAAAGGCAGAGTACAAGGACCAGGTTTGTCTGTACTGTGCTTGTGTCTTCTCACTGGTGTCCTTGGTATGAGTTGGAGACACATCTCTACATAGTGGTAAATCAGCTCCTTTAAAATACCTAAAGGAACCATTCATCTCCCACATGTTTCCATAGGCAACACAAATATAAATCTTCGCCTTCTAGGAATAACTTAGTTTCAGCTTATCATTTTACAATATTTTAAAAACAAAATTGTCAGTAGGAAAGAGATGATTTATCAGAAAATGTATTAGTAAGCCTATTAGTAATTGCTCTTATATTAATGGATCCACTTCAAGAAAAAAAATAAGGAAATATCACATCTTAGAAAAATAAATGTTTAGGCTATTTGAGAGATTTATTTAATACATCACAGCTTTGTTCCCAGACCATTATGTTAAATGAAAATATAACTGATGATTTTGGGTATATCTTCCTGATTCATAGCCATTAGGTTCTGATTTAGACTTGATCTTTTCTGGTGGACAAGGATCAGTGATCATATATCACAACACCTACCCAAGGTACACTTGGCTATAGGCAGACTCTTGAGAAAAGTATAAGTAGTAATATTTCAATTCCAGTGTCTGAAAAAGTCTGTAGATAGAGTGTAAGGTTTATGTATCATGGGCAATTTTGAAGTCTCTTTTCATTACATTGAGCGTAGATCAGAAGATGTTGGTAGTAGGGTGTCTGGGCTTGGAGGGAAGGAATGAGAAAAGAAAAGGAAGGGGGAGAAGGGAGATTGACTGTTTATGTGATTATGAATTTCAGGAAAAATTGTGAGTTTCCAAATGTCTCACTGACTCTAACAGCACAGCACACTGTTGAGTATTAGCTCTATTCTCGTAGGGTGGTAAAATTTATCCACATTCTATTTTCTTTATAACTATTATTAGTTTCCCTTGCATTTTCACATTTTCATACTTCTGCATGGTTTTATTTCACAATATATTTAACTTGGTATGAAGTTATGAAAAAGCACAGGCAGTATCCACAGGCATTGCTTTCTTCTTTTACCTGAATTTTTTTTATGATTATCAACCAAAAAATCAGTGCTGAAATTCTAACATTAACACAATCTATAAGAGTTCTATATGTCCTTCATATTTAAAATATCCTTTCAAACATATACTACCTCTTGCTGAGAAGAGCATTCCAAACCTTCTCCCTGACCTCTGTTGAATGTCTGCCATCAAACATTCTCAACTGTGTTCAACTTTCCATGTGAGACCACCTGTTCATCATCTCTGGATAGGACAATCCAGCTGCTAACCTGATCTCTGTTATGTCTTCGCCTAAACTCCTCACTTTGTCATGACTATGCCACTCTCTACTTGTCTCCTGATGTCACTGACTGCTACTTTCTTCTTCCATACAGCCAGACCCCAACATTGCCATAATGGTTCAAACAAGCTATTATTGGAAATAAAATAAGATTTAGGGTCAAAATGTTACATTCGCTTTCTTAATTTTGTTTCCCTTGAACAATTTTTATTTTCTACATGCAAATTTTTACTTTTCTATCTGGAGAATGTTATGTTTCTGTTAATATGTTATATAGGTAAATTATGTTCTGATAAGAAAAGTTCCTTTACTTCCTGTATTAATATTCTTTCTGGAGACATTTCAATGAGATAAAAAAATCATATTGTTGTCATTTTTAAATGTTTGTATACTTTACTCCTTTCTGATAAGAAGCCTGTTTTAATTATCAGTTTTACCTGTTCCATAAAATGGTTCTGCCAATCTATCCAATCTTCCTAACACTTGTGTATGTGTGTGTGTGTTTTACTGCCTGACACTGGATATGATACACCATATATGTTTCTTATAAAGAAATATTAATTTTTATCATATTCTCTGCTTCATATGTTTCATTACTCTTCTGTAAGTTTCCATTACTGATTTTATCTTTATGTTTCAGCTTGGAATGTTTCAAGATCCATGGCATTTTCATTTGCATGGTCTTCATTTCAAGGGCTCTTCAGTGGGTTCTTAACTTAGCATTCATTGTAACTCAGTTTCAGTGTCACTGACTATAGTTTCAACCCCACTCCCAAAATTCCACTTCTTTGCCACTGGAGTCTTTAGCATGTTAATCATAATTTTTTGTATACCTATTCGATTTTACACCTTTTCATTTCCCAGTGATGCTAGAATCTCTTTTACTTTTAATGCATTGTTAGGAAAAGGTTTAATTGTAGAAATACAAATTTTCTATATTTTTTCTAATGATTATTATGCCCCTCCCCCTTTATTTGAGTTTTCTGGTATATTGCGCTTTAGAAAATCTGCGTCTTGCATTATTTCATACAAATGCATGGGTATTGTATTAGAGCTATTCAAATGTATCCCTTCGTTATTATAGTGTCTCAGTGCATTAGTAAAGCTATGCCTAAGGGTTGTGTCTTACACAAGTACACAATATTCTCCCAGATCTTCTGTTTCTTTTTCTGCCTGCTGACATCTTTGATCTTTTTCCTTAGAACTCAGTTAACTAGGTTTGCGTTTGCCCATGTGAAGGAAATATGTTGAAAAATAATTATAATGATTTAATTACACACACACACACACACACACACACACACACACATACACACAAACACACACACTACACCCCTAAATGTACATTATCCTGGTTAGCTAGTAAATGTGCTTATGATAAAAACAGCTTGGTGTATAATTCAGAATGATAACAATTCCTCTCCTTGGCCTTCCCACAAGAGATTTATCCTCTATCTAGACTAAGAAAACATGAAGCTTCTTAGGATAACACTTAGGAATAATGTGGTTCTTTTATCTTTAGCCTCCAAGTATTATCATGCTTATGCTTTGCTAGATATGGACACCAGAAATTCAAGATACTATAATAGCACTGACGTAGTTCAGCCAGTATAAGGCTGCATCAGACCCAGTTCCTTAAAATCAGATTTCAGCTGTGCATCTCCGAGCAGGAATGGTGGTCTCCAAGCTCAATTCCCTGACGGGTCTGCCAAGTTATTATTTTTCAGTGCGTTCAGCTCTTTCTGGTTGTGTATTTATGATGGTGGCTTGCAACTTCTTTGTGTGTCAGAGTTGAAACTGAAAATAACCCTGTGGGAATGCATTAAGTTAACTAGATTACCTTCTGCTCTCCCTCGACTCATCTCTCAGAGCTATGAAATACCTTTCTATCAAACTTTCAGAAAACTGGAGATCTTCTCTAATGCAGGCTGGTTTTCCTTTGAGCCATGACAACCTCCTGCCACTCACTGAATTTCCGTGTATTTGGATGCCACACTTCAGTGTCACCAGACTTTTTTTTTTTTTTTTTGTGCTTGACATGTGTTCTCCCAGCAGCCAGACTCCCACTCAGCTTCCATTTGCAACTGCACCATGTAATTTACTCTGAATCTCCAGGAAGAAATCTTGAATTGCCTTGATGCTAATCTCACTGTGCATAGTTTTCAGCACTTGTGAGTAACATTATACCTATTTTTATGACCATGTCTCTTAAATAGAACTTGCTCCTTGAAAACAAAACAAAAAAAAATTAGATCTCTGCATCCAACAGACATTTTAATAATTTGCAGTGATGGCTGATTAAATTGACTTGGCAGCACTACTAGGAATGATATAGAATAATACCACGGAGATAAGTAAAGAGAACACACTAAAGTGGGATTTTATTTGTGAGTGTGCAGATGATGTTTACACATGCCTTATGAAGAAGAGTCAATTGTTATTGCAGAAAAATTAAAATCAAACAAATAGAGACCCAGTGAAGCCCCTTAAAAATTGAAGGCTGAGAGGACATTGGGCACCAGGTTTCAATCACATCTGCCTCCAAAAAAGCATTAGAGCCAACTTAAATGTACTGTTTATTCGGTGAATAATTGAATCCTCCCAAGCACAAGCTTACCAAACACTGATGCTTGCACAATGAGCGGTTACTCTCTTTACACCTCAGTGTTCCAGTCCTGCAGCTCCTTTTGTGAGGATGTCTTTTTTCTTAGATTTTCCTCCCTCATGTTCTGAGAATTTTGTACAGATTCTTTGAGATACCTAATGCCTTTCTTCTTCCAGCATTTAGTATAGTTCCTGCATCAATATTTGACTACTGGCACAGGCCTCCTTTCCATATGTGACTTTACCTTTGTATGTATACCTTTGTATGTATGACGTCTATAGAACTCCAAAGCACATAGAACCTTGATTCTCTATGAAGGGCTTTATCAATGTCATAGCTCTTCTAAGTTATTTATATCTACATCTACATCTATATCATCTGTCATATATATGTTAAATTCAGTTTACAGGTTTCAATAATCAATAACTTTCAATCACTGCTGTGGCATTATTAATATTAAACTTACCTAAGGATGTAATAGAACATCTCCTAAATCATGGCTTTTGTTTATTTTCTGACTGTAAGGAATTGCCTTGCCACATTCTACAGCTGGGACTATGTGACCTCGAGGTTATGTCTTAGTTTATTCCTCACTGTTATGTATAGTCCCGGTCATACATAGTGATCCTCAGTTATTGATTTTTTATCATATCATGTGATATTTTTTATTGTACTTAGCAGAAAGGAGAAATGATCTACTCTTTATCCATACCTACAAAAGGAAAAGGAAATATTGAAGTGAGAGACTCTTTTTATAAATCACTAATATAAATATCACTAATATAAATATCACTAATATAAATATCACTAATATAAAACATCACTTATGTGATGTTCAATAAATAAAAGATCTTTCATTCTTCAATCTACATGCCCATTTAACTTTATTAGAAAGGACATAATGTCTCATTGTTAACTTTGTCTATTTTATACTCATTTCTGACTTTTATCATTTCAGCTACTTGAAGTAGCAAATACAATTTTGTATGAGGCTTAATTTGCCCATTTTTGTGCCAAGAATTCTTAATAAAAAAGTGACCATATATTGTACCTACAGTTGCTTTGCCTTGAATGTACCATCATGTCACTTCTATTAAAGCATCTCTTCTCCACAGTAGAGTGTTTTTTTGTTTTGTTTTCCGTATATAATAACCTAGTCTCTGTTTTGACTTGGTCACATATTCTGTAGTATTTTCATTGGTCTGCCCTCTTCATAACCAACATTTGAGGCTATGTTCCCCTTTCCATGTTGGATCTCTGTATATGTCATCTTGGATGCTTACTGCTGAGAAATTTCACACTGCTTGGTTCAACTCAGCTGTTAGGGCTGTCATTCATTCTATCTGGTTGTTCTCAACTTCTCACTGAATTGCTCTGATTGGCCTTAAATTAACTCTAGCAATTTTTTGTAATCTACTGGCTCTTTCTAATACTTTGGCTTCAACTCGCTCCACTGATCTACACTGAACTACATGAACTCACAAAAGAACTCACCTCCATTGCACTCACTGCGCTGATTCCTAAATGATTCTCTCCCTTAGCTCCTTAGCTGCTCTTAACATTTTTTTTTTTTTTTTTTGCTTCCTATCTGTTCTCATCAGAATGGGCATATGTTACTCTGATTCACTGTTTTGCCTGCCCCTCCATTAGATTCCACTTTCAAACATGCTAGTTTCTTCTACGAACTAATTTTACATCAAAGGTGTATGCTAAGCATATGTCTGTGTTTCCGCCAGAAGGATTAAAGGTGTGTGTCATGTCTGAATTTCAACAGGATTACACAGACCTAAATCTTTGGATATGACTGATGCCTTGCCAGCTCAGCCATGTTGCTAGATTAAAATTCTTCTACAGGGCTCAACCAGTTGATGGCCTCAAATCTTTCTTCCTAGAGCTGACTCTTCAGAGCCTTAGGTGTGTCAACCTGACAGGTTATCTAACATCTCTATTTAGGTTTGTAACAGGCATCTGAAACTTGATGTAGTGAAACAAAAATGTTAATACTAAATGAGAAATCCCACACTGTGTCTACAAAGTGTGGATGATCATTTCTCATTCAAATGTAAGATAGGTACTGTTTTGATCACATCTTTTAGCCTAGAGATGAAATATCAAATGGATGTGTACCCGTGTAGCAAGATGTGATCCTGTCATTGTTCTCATTGCCTAACCCCCCCCCCTTTTTTGAGAAAAATACCATTAGCATTTTAGCTTTTTAGGGTTCTTTTAGAGTTTTTAGCCTTTTAGGATCCTTTTGTGATATCATCCACAGGGCAATAGCTCCATTTTAAAAATTCAGTCACTTGCCATTTGCCCATTTGAAAATTAGAACATTCTTATTGTATCATTTTCTTGTTATCTGTTTCTTTATTTTAATGCTAACCACTAAAAGTGAAGCTTCCTTTCTTCATTGGATATTTTATTTATTTACAGTACAGATGTCATCCCCTTTCTTCATTTTCCCTCCCTAGAACTCCCTGTGTTATACCCTGTCCTTCTTTATGCTTTTATACCATTTTGATTACATGCATGTAATAAGGTCAGTTCTAGGTTGAGGGTCTAGCAATACAATAGATGCAAATAGTCCAGGAACAAGCAATACAATAAACACAAATAGTCAAATAAATAGCAAGGCATTAAACCCATTTACGTGAACACTCCAGTGATCACTGTTTCTAAAAGCTTATCAGGATGACCAAAGTGTCTGAGCCTACTTCCCTATGCTAGCCCAAGATCATTTTCATGTCTGAAGCCTACTTCCTTATTCTAGCCTAAAATTTAGAATCCTGTCTGAAATTGCTTCTTTATTCTGGCCTAATATTTATATTCCTGCCTGAAATTACTTCTTTGTTCTAATCTAATGTCAGATTCCTGCTTGAAGCCTTCTTCCTTGTCCTTGGTCAATGTCATATTCCTGTCAAGCAGCCCCTTTCCTTGTCCTTAGACCATGTCAGCTTCTTGCCAAGCAGCCCCAAGGCTCTCCACTTCTCCCTATTTTTTTATTTTGTTAACAAAACTGAGCCTGTCTTAAGTTGTTCTGACAAGAATGCCTTCCTTACCCTTCATGGAATATGCATTATCAAAAGCAATGCATTTATGTCTTAGGTTGGTAAGGCTCTATGCAGAATCTTACCAGTCCTTGGCTTGCCAGCCTGTTAATTTAATAACTTTGTCTGGGGGTTCATTTTCAGGTTTAAGCCATGTACTTTGACTGCCAACATGTTGATGTTGTTAAAGATAAGCTTTAACATGATGGGGAGGAAAAAAATGTTTTCCCAAAACAAGAATGGCTAGCCTGATCAAGCTATGTATGCCATTCCTGAGGTTTGTCCAAAATGGAAATACTGAGCTCAGGCCATGGATGATTTTATTGGGATTATCTGCAGCATCAAAGATCAACAGAGCAGCATTTTTTAATTTCATAATCTCATTACACAAAGTTAACATACCCAGAGGCAAAGTTCATATACCCAGAGAGGTGTTAGCCTCATGCCAAATATCTTGCAGGTGTCTTTAAACTTTTTTACTAATTATAATGATAATCATTGTGAATTTCAAAAGTAATACTACTCCAATAATATTTGTCATGATACTTGGGATGGCTCCTAACTTTTGAACCCTGAACCTCTTTCAGATAATTTAAATGGGTTATAGAGCATCATTCATTGTTCCAGATACCTACATAAATTCCTTTGTATACTCAATACATTAGTAACATTTTTTTCTAAATGGTTAACAAAAAATAGTTGTCTTAACTCCTTGTATCAATGCTATTTCAGAAACATTGGTGCTAGCAAATAATGGAATTAAAGCTGTTACACCAGCAATAATCAAGCCTGCTGCCCTCTTGCTTCTGCTCAAAGCCTAACTCACTTCTTCCAGCACTTTCAAGCTTTTTTTCAGAGAATCAAGGTTTTTCTAATATTCATGGCAGTGAGACAAAGTAAAGCTTCTTGAAGACAAGTTTTACAATATATTTTTCCTCCATCTACTTTTCTTTATCAATATTTAGTATAAAACAACTACTAATAACAATTTTGAATAAAGTAAATATATGTTTATATAAATAGATACATGTTTATAGTAGTCAAATAAATTTAGCATGGTAATTAATAAAATATAAATTGGACATTCTTCTGAAATGTTGGTTGTAAATAATATTATAACCTCAAAGTATTTTAATTTGATAACTTGTTAGTATTCCTTTAGAAAATAATATAATCAAGTAATTTTTATGGTTTTTATGTGGACACATTTCTACATCTTAGTGTTTGAAATGTTTTTATTACCTAGTTGATAAAGTTAAAATTATTGTTCTAATACTTCATTTCTAAAAGAATGAATTCTCTTTTTGTGGTATATATTTCTGACAGAGTACTTTCATTGGAGACTATAACAATGTTTAAGGTTTATTTAGCTAAAGAAAAACGTGACTTTGGAAACAGTGCCAAAGGGCTAATTCTACTCATCCATTTTTAAATTTAAGAGATCTGCTTACAATATGTTTTCAAAATTCATCATTTGAGTTTAATTTCCATATGTTGCATATTTAGTACTTAGAGATTTGGTATTACAGCCTATCTTTATTTTCTGCTTTGAATTTTTATTGTTTGCATGCAAATAACTAAAAGCATCCCATACACAGAGGCTTCACACAGTTACCGAGCAGAAGAATCTTGATTGCATTTTTGCCCTCCAGCTTTGCAAAAATTGGGATTAGCTCGTTATTAAGAATAAGAAAAAACTTAATATAAAATAAAAATATTAACAATTAAATGAGTATAAAATGAGTTTAATACTCTTTATAGATATTTTAAGTTTACATATAATATTTTTCTAAGCTTTTATTTACATCTTTAATATGCGAATACTCCTGACATAGAAAATTTTCATTTTATTTGAATCATAAAAATGTAATATTTGTTAAACTTAGTCTCTTTTAGTTTCTCCTCTTCTCAATATTCATACAAGCTGTTCTTTTTCTTGTATCTAGCTTCAGAAATCAATGTCCTTTAAAAATTATTAATTATTAGTTTTTTTTTTATGAGATGTGTTTTCTATGTGAGAATGCTGTTACACATGTGGTATGACGTGTGTGGAAGTCAGAATAAAACTCTGTAAAGTAAGTTCTCTCCTTCCATGTTTACTGACTTCTGGGATCTAATTCGGGTCATCAGACCTGCTTTGGCATCGCTCTTTCCCACTGTTTTAGTAACTTGTTATGGGAACTTCCATTGTAAAAACATACAGACCAGAAGTATATTTTGAAGGGAAAATATATAATATGTGTCTTGTCTCTAAAATATGTAGTAATTACAGCAATAAGGTCTTTGCTTCAAGCTATGGTGGATGATCAAGAACACCAATAACAGCCTATATTGTTTGGAAACTCTCTATCAACCCTTTGTGACCAAAAGAGTAAAACGTAGCTCTGATTTTTCATCATTGTTCTAACCATTGCTATTCTTGAGTTTTCATGGGTCATGTCCTAAGAAAACAAAAAATAAAAATACAAACAAAGAAACATGATGCCTTAAATGAGAAAAGTATAAACCAGCGAGTAAAATGTAACTCAATTTTTTCCATGTTTTCCTCTTTGTAGCTCTTTAATCTCACTTTCATTCCCTTAGGAGATAATTACCAAGGTTATTTCTAACCAAAGTTGTTGAATCTAGATAAACCTTGAGAAACTCACTCTAAAACCCCAGTTATTGAAAGAGAAATTATTTTACTACATAAACCAATAAACCAGTTTTCATTCCATACTATACTTGGTTTTCAGGCTGTGTTTAAAAATGTGTTTTATTATTTTTTTTAAAAAAGAAGAACATATTAAAGAAACTAAGAATGCATTTTGCTCAATATTTTGTTTCAAATTCACAGAAGCTTATTTAAATAATTCAGACTCTACATCTGTTCATCTGATTGGTCTTTTTCTCTATAGCAATGCTGACCAGCAGCAGTCATGACGCAGGGCAGGGAATTGGAACTGTGGATATAAACTGAATTCTTAAAGCAACTTTCAAGTGGAAATGCCTCAGTCCTACTTAGAAGGAGTAACAAAAATATTCAAGGGAGCAAATATGGAAACAAAACGTGGGACAGAAACTGAAGGAGGGGCCATCTGGAGACCATTCCGCTTGGGTATCCATCCCATGTACAGTCACCTAAGCTAAACACTAATGTGGATGGCTGGAAGTGCATGCTGACAAGAACCTGATATAGCTCTCTCCTTAGACATCTACCAGAGACTGACACATTCAGAGGAAGATACTCACAGCTATCTACTGATCTGATCAAGGGTTTCCCAATGGAGAAGTTAGAGAAATGACTGAAGGAGCAGAAAGGGTTTGTGACCCCATGAGGAGAGCAACAATACCAACCAACCAGAGCTCCCCAGGGTTTAAACCACCAGCCTGGGAGCACATAGGGAGGAACCCATGACTCCAGCTGTACATGAAGGGAAGGATGGCCTTGTAGGGCATAGGTGGGAGAGGAGATTCTTGGTCCCATGAAGGATGAACACCAAGTGGGGGGAATGTGAGGGTGGGGAGGTAGGAGTGGGGGGTAGGTGGGGACACAGCCTCACAGAAGCATGAGGAGGTGGAATGGGATAGTATTGTTTCTGGGTGGCTGGGGGAAGTGGGGTAAAGGGATAAAATCTAAAATGTAAATATAATACCCAATTTAAAAAAAAAGCAACTTCCGTACAGAGTCTAAGGACACTCTCCATTCTAGAAAAAACTTCCAAATTTCTCTCTGCTCTTTAAATTATTTTTCTAATAATCTTCTCATTTATTACACACACACACACTACCTATATTATTTAAAATATTACAGAAATAAACAATACCTTAACTTGGAAAGATACTTGTTTTTGCCTATTCCTAAACTAAATATAATTCTTATGTTCTCACTATATTTTTTTTCTATATGAGAATACCTATGGAAACCTTAACATAAATTTAACCTTTATGGAAATCTTAACATAAAATTTTAACATTAATTTAGTAATTATAGGCTAAAGCACTATAACTTTAATGAAATTGAATTCACTCTATTTCAGAATTCAAATAGCATTTACAGTGGTAACATTCAATATTTTTTCAAACAAAATTTGTTTCTCATGGACTTTTTCATCCTCTTCATCATTATCCTTGATTCATCGTCCTTTGCGTCACTCTGCCTCCCACTCACATTTCTGTTTCATTTCTGATTTTCAATCACAGATGCCCTAGTACCACTGAAAATGTCTTTCCCTGCCTAAACCTTCTTTCTTCTTTAACAGCTTACTCTAGCAAGTAACGCCTACTTTATGTTTGTAAACACAGACAATGAAAGCCAGGATCCTCATACAGAGATAATATGATATTTTTTTGTCTTTCTCTGTCTAGCTTACCTTGCTTAGAATAAAGCTTTCCAGAATATTTTTCTTAAAAGCTTCATGGTTTCATGTTTCTTTATAGCTGAATAAAACTCAATTGTGCTTATATGCTACAATTTCATTATCCATCTGTTGATGGATGTCTAGCCTGGTTCAATTTCCTCACTATTGTGAATAAAGCAGCAATAAAACATGAATATGCAAGAATATCTATGTTAGGATATAAAGTTCTTTGGGTATATGCCAAGGAATTGAGATAGCTATAACTTTATCTTTCAGTGATGTCTATTCTATTGAAGCACACTTGAACTTAGATTGAAAAGTCTCAGCTGCAAATTCATCTTGTATTCATTTATCAATTTTTGAATGTGCTGCTTTCTCTTCCTACTAGATACAAGCAATGCTTAACGAATGTATTTGGCCTAGACACCCTTAATTTTTAACTAGACTCAGCGTAGAATCAGCTGTGTAAGGAGCATCAGTTAGATTCCAAAGATCACTTTGGAATCTGGGCGTGGCTATGGGGATTGTGGTGGTTGTTAGTTGATGGAGAACAGAGTGCCATTTCATGGGCAGGTGGTCCTATGATATATAAGGAAACTTGAAAAGTATGACCTTCTAAATGCCATCAGATGACTTCTTGGCAGTGAAGTAAGGTTTCTGGTCAGAGCTGACGAAGTTTCAAATAGAAAACAAGTCTACTTGATGTCTTCAGTGCTCAACTAACCCTTTAGTACTTTCATTTAGAATATTTTCTCACAACAGAAAAGACGAATTTAAGACAGAAAATGCAGTTTTGCTATGATGAACATGGCCATGTGGCTTTGCATGCCTGGAAAGTATTTAGTGGGAGGATTGTGAATTTTGTTAGGAACTTTAAGCTGGAAAAGTCACAGAGTAATCAGCAGCTTAATGAGCCATTCTTGTGAGAGCTTCGATAAAGTCACTCTGGGAGAAGTGAGGCCTGTGGAGACATGATTTGTGAGGCGTCAGGGGTGAGAGGATGGCAGGAATGTAAGTAAGAATGGCTGCTAACAGAATATCTAACAAAAGCTTGTCTGATATGAGAAACCCAGTTGTACATTGCTTAAGGAGGCCAAAAAACCCTCAAAACAATACAGGCTAAGAATGTTGGACTTGGTTGCCTCCCAGATGTTGAAGTAAAGTCCTTATTATAGAAGACACCATGCATTTTACTTGCATGTACTTTAAGTTGCATTCTAAATTAAAGTACCATGTCTTTAATTGAATTCTAAGTCTTTATCTTTATTCCCAAAGACAAATGTAGTGTTAACTTTTCCTGAAGGAAAATTGTTTTGAAATATATGCAGATGGCCAAAGAATACTACCACAGGTCAAAAGGCGGAGAAACTGAATGTGGCATGCCTACCCTAGTGTAAAATATACAATTCAATTCCTGACCATTAAGCTAAAGAAAAACTAAAGAAGTTGGAGTGAAAAGACTGTAAGCCTGAAGACCAGGACCCCTTCTGTAACATTGCATTTTGTGTAATGCTATCCCCTGAAAACGAAAGGGAAACTACATATTATGTCTCAATAACATGGCTGTGTTAAATATGACCTACACAAGAATGACACCAATAAAAATGTTGAAACAGAAAAAGAAGTAGTATTGCAAGGTTCCACCTCTAGACAAGGAACCATGGGAAACTAAGGAACTGTCAAAGTGAGAGAAATATCTTTCCTCAGAGCACATCTTCTAATCTTCTAATGATCCAAGGTGGTCAGCCTTGAAATTATATATATACAAATACCAACAAAGGAAAGAATCAAGTTGCATTTCTGTATTTAGGTTATGATGGGGGTAAAGATCTTTGTGTGCTTTAAAATGGAACTGAAGAGTCAGATGTCATTAATAACAGATCAGCACACTGGAATGATATCTTCCATGCTTCAGTACAACAATAAGGAAATATTTACCTAGGATTAGGACATCTAGATATAGTCCAAAGAGGGCACTTTTGTTCTCACAGCAATCTTGACTATTAGTTCCTAAGTATCACCTACATGTGTTGATCTGTACAATTGAGAGAGTCATGGAGTTTGGCTTAGAAATGGTTCTTTGTGAATGGCTCAGAGACTTCTCGCAGAAAGGCCTTAAGTAGTCATTGGTTATGATGAAGTCTCAGTTGCAGTGGAGACACCAGGATATTGAAGAGTCTAGCACCATAATACATCTGCCTGAGAACAACATATTCAGCACCGAAGTGTCCTGGGCTTGCAAAATAAGCTATATGCTTTGAACAAAGTAGCTGAAGAATTTGGACTATTACACGCATTGGACAAGAATGGCAGCATCCTAGTTAACATTACCTGTTAAATTAAGAAAACTTTGTCTCACATGAAAAGTACTCTTAACTGAGAGATTGTCCAGATGAGAGTAGTTTGTGGTCTCATCTATGCAGGGTTATCTTGACAGTGAATTAGAGGAGGTTATATGCCACTGTGGATGAAACCATTTCTTCTTCAGGTGTTCCTGAGATATATGAGAATGCTAACACCCTGAGCTATAGTGCAAAGATATTAGTCAGGATTCCTCATAAGTTTTCTGCTTCAAATTTCTGCATAAGTTTTTATCATGGATGCTTTCAATGGTGAAGTTATAAGTCAAATAAACCCTTTCCTCACTAAATTGCTTTGGGTACCATAAAGAGAATAGAGCTATGACAGCATTTAAATTATTTTTAAAACTACTTCTTTTACGTAAATTTTTTAGTATTATCTGATATTCCATTTGTGGTAATATCAGATTCCAATATGGGATTCCAAGAACTGAAGTTGTTTGACACTATTCTCTCTTGGTATTATATATCATCCAGTGCTTCCTAAGATTGTAAGAAAGTGGGTAGTGTGCAAATTCTGTGATGACTGACAAATCTTATAGATATCCTTTTCAAGAAATACAAGGCTTATGTGACTGAAGTAATGACCAATTAGTGATGTTTCTACTTAGACATATACAGCATTGTCCAAAACATCCTTCAATTTCATTTTAAGTGTTAAACGTGAGGACACATATTTTGGTGGGTATGCAGCAATCATCAAAACATTTTGAAGGAGTTAAAAAGGCACTGTGTAAACTTGGCCAGGATTATGGTATATCATACGTATACATCTTTTCAGAAACATATATTGGTTTTGTGGTAAAATTTGTCTACAGATACTATCAAATTTTACCCAAAGAGAAAAGAATAAAAAAAAAAAAAACACTTAAAATTAGATATAAGATGAAAAAGAGTATGGTTGGTATCTAAATATATTTTACTTTCTTTCTTTCTACTTTTTATATAACCTACATTTTCTATGCATTGGATTTTAGACAAACAACCATGCTTTATAACCACCCATGAAAGTGTATGAATGGGATATTTTTTGTTTTATCTTTCAAAATTTTTAATATGGAAGATTTGGGGTTGATCTTAGTATATGCATTTTAAAACTGATTGTAAATGTTTTTAATATATTTTTGTTGTATTCACAATTGTAATATAAATATTCCTTTTCTCTCTAGAAATTCATTATTCTCAATCATGATTGTAAATAATGTTCTATACATGAAAACATTTACATAGAATTTGTCAATAACTTCTAAAGATACAAACAAGCATCTGACAGTAAGACAACATTGTGGATAAGCAAAAAGCCTATTTCAGATTTAAAGTTTTACTTGTATTTTAATTGAGTCATGAAATGTAATTTTAATTTGGTCATTCTATAAATTTTGGTATGATTTCTTATGTTTCATGAACTTTCAATTTATCTTTGACTTTTTAATGATCCTTTCTTAACTTCAAATAAGCAGGTTCTACACCTCAGTATGCAAAATGTCTTTGTATATTTTCATAATGATTTAATATATAAAGAAAATTTATTTCCATTAATAAAAATATAATAGTACTATTAAAAGTTTCAAGGTGAACATTCTCTTTAAATACAATAGATACAGGTAAATGTCAATGGTTAATTAATATCTATGAGGATTAATTATTAATAGATACATTAATAGACACTGAGCTTATATACAGATTAGTATGCACTTTGGGATCTGATGTGAAAAGACAGAAGTGATTTTATTACATGTGTATGACTATTGAATATTAGAAATAAATAAACTTTAATGAAACAGAACACTGGAACAAGTATGAAATTTTACACATAAGAATGATATCAAGACACTAGGAAGAGATAAATACTACTTAGACATTCAACTGTCAATATTGGCATTTTAGGACCCCTCTATTTTGTATTATATTGCACATGTGTTTACAGAGTCTAATATTAGAAATGGATTAAATTGCTTGGAGTTTTGGGACACTTTCTTTGCACACATAAAGATTAAATTTCTCTCTCATAGAGGAAGACTGCATGTGCAGCTGCTTAATCCCCATAATCTATTATCCAATCACAATTCCCACTAAAATTAAAAAGCTTGTTAAAAGGAGATAAGGCATTATCTCCTCACAAAGGGCTACTTCTACGTCTCTCAAAAAAATACTCCAGTGAAATTTTCTTGTAAATTAAATTAAATGTAAAATATTCTTAATAAAGGCAAGACAGTATTATACATTAATGATGAACTGGGAAACGAGGATGTCTCTGTTAGCTCAGTTGGAGACCTCTGTTTGCAAGCCTATGATCGTATGTAGTTATTGCTCCCTAAGGCCTCATTAATTTTACAGAGAGAAAAGTTTCCTTTTCACTGATGTATGAAACTCTGTCAGTTACATACATATGAGTTCTTTATTGAAAACAGGAGGCAATAATTCCTGAAACAAGTTTTTTTTAATAAATAGGTATCTAACGAATTATTTCAGATGTCATTTGTGTTCTGAAAAAAGTTTTGATCCTCTGGTTAACAAATTAGCTTTATCTGTGAGGAGATGGACCATTTCTTTAATCCCAGTACCCCAGAGACAGATGAAGGCAGATCTTTGTGAGGATGAGTCCACTATGTTCTACCCAAGACAGACAGGAATGTTACACAAAGAAACCTTGTCTTGGAAAAATAAAAAATTATAAACAAACAAGAAATGAATTAGCATATATGAAGTATTATATATATGTATATATATATATATAATATGAATATATATTTATATATAAATATTTATTCATATATAAAAGTATTTATATATGTGTGTATATACACATACACACATATGTATATGTATGTGTATAGATATACATTTATGTTAATATATATAATATTAATAATGTTAATATTTATTATATATTTAAATAAATAATAAATAAATAAATATATAATATTTATATATAATATTAATAATGCTAATATTATATAATAATAATGTTAATATAATTTATGTTAATATAACATATGTTTATGTTAACATAACATACATTTATGTTAATAATAACATAATATAAATACAAATACATATATATGTGTGTGTGTATACATATATGAATGAAGATGAAGCTGACCAAGGGCTTGGTATAAATATTGATACACAAAAGCTCAGTGGAACTGACCATGGCTGAGAGCTTGAAACTAGAGTAGATGGTGACATTTACAATGCCCAAAGCAGTTTCTCTTTAATAATCAATTTTATGCTTCTAAAGTGGAAGATAAATATGTTAATAATAACATAAAATTTTCTTCACACTTTCAGAGTACCATTCTTTATGAAAATATTCAAACTCAGACTGTATTGCTAGATTTTCTTGGATCTTTACTTTAGATTTTTCTCTTTCAACTTATGTTCTGTTTTTTTTTTTTTTTTTTTGTTGTTGTTGTTGGTTGGGTTTTTTGTTGTTATTCTTGTTGTTGTTTTGAATTTTAAATATCTGAGTACACTGAATAAATATCACCAGATTATAGTTCAGGAAGCAATCTCTTCTAATAACGGAGTGGGTGAGGTGATAGTGGTGAAGTATAATCCTGTATTTAACTACTCTGTTTTGAACATTACATTTACAAACTGTATACAGTTCACAAGGTGGGAATTAAAAGCAATTTGATAATATCTGTGAATCAGTTTTTGATTTTGTGTTGTAAAAGGAACTCATACAAATCACCCTCATTGGTGAACTGACCCTAGACACTTTCTCAAATATTCATATACAGCAACTTGCATAGGTCTACAATAAGGTAAAAGATGTCTTTAACAATAATTAACATTCAACAACTACAAGTTTAATTGAGTTCAATTTGATATCTTCAAAAAACACAAAGGTAATAGAATTCATTGTGCCTAAATCACAATACTATTATTTTTTTATTTATGTGAGAAGATTATGCATCACCTTGTAAAGATACCACATTGTATTCTGTATAAAATTATCTATATTGACAAGGGATTACATCTTACAAACATTATAAAAGAAAGCATGTTTCTTTTTTTATCATTTTTACAAACAATGTTATTAAATTTTTATTATCTTAAGAAAAAATTCTGAACTGTTTTAATAAATAGAAAGATTGTCCAGGCCGGGCAGTGGTGGCACATGCCTTTAATCCCAGCATTTGGGAGGCAGAGGCAGGTGGATTTCTGAGTTTGAGGCCAGCCTGGTCTACAGAATGAGTTCTAGGACAGCCAGGGCTACACAGAAAAACCCTGTCTCAAAAACCAAAACCAAAACCAAAACAGATTGCCCAAATAGAACTGACTATGATATAAAGTATTAATTGCCTGATCTTGGACAAGTAATGCCATTTACAGCAGGTCAACCTTTCCATTCACAATTTTTGTTCCATTTATTTGTTGAAAATTAACCATATTATTCAAATTTAATGTCTTACCATAGTGAGCAGAATATATAGATTGTAGTACCAATTACGACACCTTTTGGCACTACTTTCAGCTAAAGATGGCATCCACGTTATAAAATGTTTTTAAGAAAGAGTATTTTCTGTGATACGAAGATGGCATTTAGTTTACTATTTAGTTTCTATATCTCGTTCATGAACAGAAGTCTTCACCATTTTAAAATGTACACGGTGATTTTGATCTTATTAGAGAGCTGAGTTTTCGTGAGCAAATGATAACAAACCACACAAAGTAATGAGTACTTACAAAGAAAAATCATATGATTGTTTAAGTTGTCACTATTAATAGTTAGGATACAGTGTGTAGATTAGATATAGTTCTGCATGAACTCTGAAGTTGTACATCTGCTCATGGCTGAGCAGATGATGTCTACATGCTCTTGGTTCATTGTATGCTGTTTGTGATGATTTGGGGTTCTAACATAAGCCATTTTGTACTTGAGTAGTTATTTTAAAACACATACCTACAGGATGACCACCAATGTGCACATGGTCATCATAAATCTACCACACAGACACACAGAAATCCCTGTCTCTATGAAGTAATTGAGCAAAGTCTGGGCCTAAGAGACATGGTTCTTTGAGGTGAAACAAGAATGTGTAGATTGAGGTGAAATAGGACCAGTGTGTGTCCATTAAGCATAAGTTGCTTTCTGTTGTCAATATTCATGTCATCTTTATAAAATACCTTTTACCAGTTTTAAATCAATTAAACAATTTTGCATCTGAATTCATTTATTTTTTCTACTTCCCTGTTTTATTTATTGTGAGAAATGATTCATGTGTTTCTTTTTTATTTTACTGTAACTTATTTTTTACATGGAATATATACAGAAGCGTTTATGAGGCATGTCGCTATTTCATCATCATCTCTATTCACATTTGTCAAGTGGGCATTTTATCCGTTCAGTTTCAGAATATTCGGAAGCAATGCATCATCTGCGCTTAAAGCAGAAATTATATTAAAAGTGTGATTCACATGCTAATTCAAAACCTTTTCCTTTATGCCTATCCCTTTGTATCAGGCAATATGACTCTCCTTGGCCCAACACGGGTTGTAGGAAAACTGCTCTTTCATTTAATGCCTTCTTATATTGAAGTTACTGTCATTCGGCATCTCAAAAGTATCTGGAATGTCTACCACAAGGCTTGACACCTAGGATGAGTACTGAAAGTTTCTGAAAATCAGAGTTCACTTCTCCAAGTCTAGTTTTCCATTACCTAGAGGAACACAGGGTCGTTTCACCTTACTGTCATTTATTATACTTTTTCCTAGCTTTAAATTATTTTCTTCTCATGACTCCTTGTTTTAATGACCATTCATTGATACAATCACAGTGTCAGTTTTGTCTGTTTAATTTTTAAATATTTTTAATAGCTTTCAGCAGGAGGATGGTAATGCTGTCTACTTTACTATCATGGTGGAATCAGATAGATTGCATCATCATTTAAAATGTTATTCAAAAATTTCAATGTTTTAAATGTTTAGAAGAATATCCAAGAGATATACACCATCCATGCTTAAATATAATTATTATGGTCAAGAGAGAAATAATCCATTCATATTTAGAATAATTATTCTGAGGATTTTATTTTTATTATGTCACCACTATATTTTTGTAGTTTAGCAATAATCTCTGCATTTATTTTTGTTTTATCCTATATATTTCTAAATATTAAAAGTATGCAGGCATTTTTCCATTGCTACTATTCACTTTCTATTCGTAAGAATACTAAAATTATCCCACAGCATAATTCATGTTACCATTTCTTCATGGCATTTAAATTATATTTTAGATTTTCAAATTAGTGTTTATATCTACACAAATTCATGTTATGTTTCTAGATTTACTTTTATCCTATAACTGATTTACTCAATATTCTTATTAAATAATAAGTGATATTTTTCATGGAAACTTTACAACTGTTGCCCATATACTTTTAGGCATTTTTAAATGTGTTTTTACAATCCTTCCTCCTTGTCTTACTCAGGATTTCCAGAGCTCTGCCTAATATTTGGCTGCATGTCTCTGTATCTGCTACCAATAGTTGATAGATGAAATCTCTCTGGTGATGATTGTGCTAGGCTCTGGTATATAAGTATTATTTAAAACATTTTATTGACTTTTTGTTTGTTTGTTTGTTTCATTGGTTGGTTGGTTCTGAACTATCTGGACTCTGGTTCCTGCCCCTAAAAGAAGTATCAGGCATGGGGTCACTCCAGTGACATGAACCACAGTTGTCCTCTCCAAGGCTCACTGGTGAATAAACTCACCCTTTCCAGCTCTTCCTGAACTCTGGTTGACTGGTTCAATAAAACTGTTCTGGCCCAAACTCCTCTCCAAGATGACTGATTCAAACTGGCTATTCTGAGATTCTTTCTGAATTGCTCTGCTTAGCCTAAGACTAACTATGGAAATTTTTCTTTGACTTTTTGGCTCCTTATTCTCTGGCTTCAACTACCTCTGCTGACCTTCACTGCATGAGCCATATAAACTGAACTCGACTGAACTCAACCACATTGCATTATTTGAACTGCACTCAACTGAAATTCTCTCCCTGACTCACTCTGCTCTGCTCTTAAGTAGCCCTTTGTTCCTGCCTGTTCTTAGGAGAGTTGGGTGTATTCTATTTCCGACTCATTCTGTCAAAGCTTTCTCTGATTTGTCACTTTGTATCTCAATTAGACATAGTTGTTTGAAATTAAAGGTGTCTACTAAAGGTGTGTTGTATTCTAGTCTTAATGGATTAAAGATATGTACTCCATCCAGAGAGATTAAAAAAGTATCATTCTGGCCAGGTTTCTTAGAAGTAGAAGGTCTTTGGATGTGATCCATTGCCAGAACAACCTTGTTGCTGGATAAAAACTCTTCTACAGGCTGGTCACTCCCACAGTTCTACACATCTTCATCCCAGTACATCTTTCATGGAAGATACATTGTAGGTTGAAGGTTTTGTGGCTGCTTTGGTGTCCCAGTCCCTCCACTGAGGGAGACAAATGAAATTGTTGGGGCAATGAAAACCCTAAGGAATCTATGAGGGCGATCTTACCAAAATGTTGATGAATTTAAAGAGAAATATGCAAATACAATGAGAGGAATTAAATTGAAAAGTAACAAAATGAGCATGTTATCAGAAAACAATATGGGGAGAGGGAACTTGTAGAGTCCACCTCCAGTAGAAAGACAGGACATCAAGTGGAGTGATGGCGCTGCCATGCCACAGTCAAATACTCTGACCCAGAATTTTTCCTGTCTGAAAGCATTAAAGGGACAAAAATGGAGAAGATCCTGAGGAAAAGGAATTGCAGTGACAGGCCCAAATTGGGATCAAGCAGAAAGGGCCCCATGGCCTGACACTATTATTGAGTCTATGGTGTGCTTACAAACAGTAGCCTATTAAGACTGCCCTCCAAAAAGCTCAACAGGCAGCTGAGAGAGCCAGATGTAAGTACTTAAACCCAACCAATGGACAGAAGATGGTGATTCCTGTGGGTGAATTAGGGAATAACTGGAAGAAGCTGAGGAGGAAGATGACCCTGTAAGAGGACCAGATGTATCAATTAACCTGGCCACCTGTGTTCCCTCAGGCACTGAACCACCAACCAGACAGCATACCCCAGCTAATATGAGGCCCCCAACACATATACAGCAGAGGACTTCCTGGTATGGACATAGTGAGAAAAGATGCACCTAACTCTCATGAGATTTGAGGCCCCAGAGAGTGAGGACATCTGGTGGGGCGGGGACATCTTGAAAACACGAGGTGGGGAGGAGGTACGGGATGAGGAACAGTCAGAAGGCGGACCTAGAAGTGAATAAAGACTGGACTTTTTACAGTCCAGATGAAAAGATTAAAATAATAATAATAATAATAATAATAATAATAATAATAATAATAATAATAATAATAATAATAAAAAATAAAACAATAAGTTTTGAAAATATCTTCATGAATGATGTAGTGTTCCTCCAATATTTATCAAAAATATAACTTTCATAATTTTCTCTTTCAGTATGCTTCATGTCTAGTGGGAAAATCTATTTAGAATTATTAAGTACATTGTTTAAGAATAGAATAATTCTTAAAGAATGCAGCAAGAATTCCCAATTTATCTCTAACTTGATTCTCTCATATATTTAAGAATAATTATTACAGAAACAAGGGCAAATGATTTCTCTTTTTCATAAAATATGATTTCTTTAAAGTTGAACTTTTATACAAGAAGAATATTTCCATACGTTATCTGATAGTTTTACTGACTTCAGAAATAAAAAAATAAAATATACTGGTCTCAATTACATCTGTTCACTCATTCCTTCATTATTAAAAAAAATTAGCCCAGTGAAAATTTAATTGTAATTTAACTCTATATCATGTAGCGCAAACAACATTAAAAGTAAAGAATGTTTTAGAAAATTTAAATCCATACTTAGATCAACATGTTTACTAGAAGAAATTGCCTTAGGGGAATATCAAGGAGGTGAAAGGAGTGACATGAGAAATTATTATTAGGCATTATATTGTTTATAATTTTCATTAATATGAGAAAGTATTAGACGATATCCAAAAGATAGGAACTTGAAGGAATGCAGGATATTTATTTTGTCTTACACCTTAAGGGAATATAGTCCATGGTAGCGAGGAAGGCATGGTATCAAAGTGATAAGAGGACTGGAAACATTACTTCAATAGCCAAGAATTTGGGAAAGGTAGACAATGGTTCAGCTAATACTTAACTTCTTTTCTGCTCTTAATTCTAACTAATGTCTATATAGACATATGCTGATATATATGTATGTATATTTTATATACTCATTGTGTATATATATATATATATATATATATATATATATATATATACCTGAAATGTATAGATTACAGAATAAGTCATACATATATTTTACTTTCTATTCTTTTTATTTGTTGGTTGTTCAACCAAATTTTATTCTTGAAACATAGTTTCAAAATTGTTTTATTAACCAAGCAATTTTATCATAAAATTGCTAATTAAGGATAGTATTTTTAATGGTACTCTTGAATAAACTTGGGATTCCCTTTTTTCTTTTCTTTCCTTTCCCTTTCTTTCTGTCTGTCTGTCTGTCTGTCTGTCTGTCTGTCTTTCTTTCTTTTTCTTCTCATCAGGACCATCAAGTTTAATCCCCTCCCAATGCCTACTACAATAGGAACATTCAGGAACCAAAGCCATCCAGATGGCTACAGGTACTCCAATGAACATAATTAACAAAAGTCAGGGCAATATGACACCTCCAAAGCACAGCTATCCTTCTACAAAAATCCCTAGATATTCTATCACAATGGAAGAACAAGAAAATTACCTTAAATCTAATCTTTTGTTTTTTTTATGTGACCATATTATTCTATTCAGCTTTGGTAAAACAGGTACATGTGCCCCCACACCATGAATGCTTACCAGAACACTTCAGTAAACCACATATTCTTAGGCTGCTCTTCTTAAATCTATAAGCAGCACTTTGAAATGATAGGCCTATTAAACTATTTAGTCTCCATAGACAGAACAGATCATTTAAATTGTGTCTTAGTATCTCAAATAGGTTCTGACTTCTTTTTTTATTAGTAACTTTTTAAAAATGTTAATAAAATGCTTTATACATTTGGTAATGCTCAATAACAAGATGCCTATACAATCAGAGGTATAATCCAATACCCAACCTAGATATACCAACTATCTTTGTCTGGTGGAGACATGTGAACATCCACCTACATATCACCCTTGCTGTTAAAATAAAAATTTTCTCTCAAAATACAATTAGAACATAGTTATTCGAATCAGTATCAGTAAGGTACAAGATAGACCTAATACCCAGTCCATCATTGTGTTGACTAACCAGAACCTCTGTCATCTCTCCTAAATAAAAGACTTAATTCTGAATCTGGCTTTTTTCTTGGCTTTAGAATGAATGTCAGCTGAAAACCATCCTCTCAAATCTTTTCTCTCAAAGCAAATAGCCAAGATTGGCTATAAGACTATAAGTCTTCAACCCCATCAGAAATCCAGGATGATTGAATTAACTGAAATTATGGGAAGCACAAAGCATAGCTTCTAAAACTTAGCCAATTTATAGAGATTGCTGAACACCTGAATAGTCCCTATACTACAAAACGTTGGAACATCTGATCTTCAGCCTTCTGGCCCAGGATCATCTGTCAGACCTAGTGATGCAGAATTATTAAGGAATGATTGCTATGTCTTGGCAAATATGATAAGTCGACTATTCCACAAGTGTGTCCTTTTCTGGACAGTAATTTGTCTGCAGATGAAAAGAGGCAGTTCTTGCCTAGTGGCTGCCTCATCACACCTGGAGTAACTCCAAAGATGCTCAATTTCTTCTTAGAATCCAAGACAGAATTTTTTTTTAACTGTTAACTGGATTTTTTTTTCCCCCAATTGTGCCTACAGGTGGATGAAGTTGTTTTTGTTTGAAAACTAGTCACAGTGAGTTGCCATGCTTATAGGAGGCTCTCCATTTTGACTGGAAAAGCAAAGAAAGAGGATAGGTATTTAATGTCTATATAAAATAGAACAGGATGCATTTTATAAAATCCTCAGACATCAGTAAAGTATTATATTGGGAAAAAAGAAAAGGTAAGTCAGGAAACACTAAGTTCTTTGTTTAAAGGCTTATGTCTTAGAAGATACAAAAAAACTGATGCCTAACCCTGATCAAATTACCTCCTTAGTAAAATAATCTTAAAGTCATTATAAAAGAATTTAGAGCATACATGGGAAACTCTAATATCCAGGGGTAAAATGCAAATTTAACATATATAATGCAAGGAACACCTGAAAGATTAAGAATCAAAGGAAAAGTCAAGAGACACTCATCTCTAACTGACCCAACAAAGTTTATACAATTTAGGTAGAAAAACAAAAAAGTATTTTGTGAGCTTGAAGATAGATGAAGTGAGGTCATCCAAAGTCTGGACAAATGAAAGTAAAACCTTGAATGGAACAGTGGTGAAATGCAGTACAAATTTAAAAGCTACAACATGCAACATAGAGAATATCGAAGGTAAAGCGAGCATATAGTGGGACAAAATACTTCACAGAAAGGACATTTTCCTAAGTGAAGATACATTTCAGGAAAAGGTGTTCTAGAGTGTCAAGAAATATTGAACCAAATATTGCATAATCATATTGCCTAACCAAAATGACAAAGTCAAAATCTTCAGATGGGCTTGTAAATAAATCATATTGCAAAGAAAGATAAAATCACCTTAATTTTTTTTAAGTTAATAGCACTGGGAGGCCTAGAACCTTCTATGTAGATCAAGGTAGACTCAAACTCACAAATATACTTCTGCCATGGTCTATAGAGGATTAATGCCAGGTACCACTACTCTGGCAGGATAATTGGGTTTATAGTTATATAGAAATCAATAATAATCAAGTAATACAAATGATGGATTTGTACAGGAACGTAACATGCCACCAGAAAACCAACAAAAGAAAATACAAATTGTTATAGTATAATGGAGTGCTTTAAGACTTAAGGTTTAGCGCATCTGGGTTGTAGCATATGAAGCTGAGTGACTTGCTGATAGATAAGCAAACAAATAAAATTGGGATTCTTAAAATTAAAAATTAATGCTGTATTTTTACATACATATAAATATTATTTAACTGTATCTTGGTTGGGCCTATCAATACTGATTCACCTTGCCTAATTATTGTATCACTAGTATGTTTTAGAATAGATAATTATAGTCATGCTTTGAACAAAGCCTAAAAGGGGCAAGTGAATGAAATAAACGTGTTTGTGAGATGTTCAAAATTTTATCCATCTCTTTAAAAGTGTGTAAAGTTTTGCTTAACAAAAACATGCTTTCGTATATATATTCCTATTTATCTGTGAGAGGCAGATGTAAAATCACTTCCATGTACATAAGTCAAATCCCTGCAAAATATTCAATTCCAAGACCTACAATCAATTTTAAAGAACTGCATTGTGTACAAATTACACTTGATTAGTTTCACCTTGGTACATGACTTTCTTCATGCTATTAACAAAAAGAAAGGTATTCTAGCTGACACTTTCAAATGATGGAGTTATTAACTAACACAAAAGGCTATTGAAATGTTTAGTGACTATTTCCGAAGCAACATTAATTGGGATAACATTCTGATAATTAGATAAAAATATTTCCATAATCTGTATTCTAGTCAACAGAATAGCATTTCAAGTGGCAATAATAACAATTATCTTTCCAACCTCCTCTTGATGCTACTTTATACTTTGAATTAGACAAACAAAGTAAAGCTAAATGTCGTTCTGCCCACACACAATATTTTGTGTTAGTTTACATCTTGGCTCTTCATAGAGCTTAGTTGCCTGAAGCATTTATAAAGTCAATCCTATTAAATAGTGAACACTATAAAAGTAACTCAGATAACGTATTTTATCCTGTTTTTCTGAATGATCAATTTCAGATTTAGCATGGTTTTTAATTGGAGAAAGAAAATGTACAGATTGCAGAATAAGTTGGCATTGTAAAATCTAAAAGAATTGAGTGAGAGGTGTTAATATTACTCTTCCTGTTTCCTCTCAATGTTTTCGTGACATCACTTTAGATTTTGATTATAAAATCATGTACCTAACATTATGTACCTTTATAATTACATTTTAATTGAGTGACACAAATCAGCAAATTATCAATTAACTTTGAATCATCTTATTAAATTGAATTTTAGTGGTACATTTGATATTTGGTAAAATTATTATTGATGATTTGAGACTGTTCAGTTTTTCAAGAAAAAAATTAAATTATTACATTTCTTAAAGTGTTTCTAAAGAATCAACTGAGATTTAGTATCCACAAAGCAGAAGTCTTTGATAACTATTGTATATTAACAGAACATGATGACTACACAATGATATGTTCTGTCTGACACTGAATATATGTGAAACACTTTGATCCAAATGACAATGAAAAATCCCCCCCAAACACAATTGCATCTCTTTTTAGTAAACTTTCTTTAGCAAAGAACACTGATAGTATTAATTTTTGACCTGAGATACTAACCCTGTTTAATTGTTTATTTGAAATTTTTGATTGTTACCTTTATATGTTACACTAACTATTGAAATGCTTTTATATTTGATATTCTAAACAGTCTTGGTGTCTTTTAATTAATGAGACAAACTCATAAATGTGGATTCCATGTAAACTCAGCAGTAAGGATAGTTATAGATACAAAGCAATAGGAAATGATATATGAAAAAAAGTCATGTAAGAACAACAGGGAGAAGGTTCTCTTAAAGATGTATTCATTGTCAGGAAGCAAAGACAAAGACTACAGAAATTGTCAGAATAAAACTTGCTTCTCGTGACACACTTCTCTGAAATAGAGAACCAGGTAATTTAGAAAACCCCTAACTGTGGCCATCACAAAGCTTAGGGTTAATGTACGTCATACATATTTATAACCAATACACATAACATAACTTTTGGTGAATTCTCAAATCCAGAATTATGGGTAAGAATGTTTAAAAGTAAGATTAAGTGTTGAAGAATTTTCTCAGAAAGTGATGTAATACTTATGTTCTCATGAGTGTCCTGAGGTTAACTACTGAAATGATTGTGAGATTTCTTGAGTAGAAAGGACTAAAACCTAGGCAAGAACCACTGAGGCTGGAGGACTGAAACTGGATATTAGAGAGAGTGATGATGTAGAGGTAGGAAAAGGATAGAGGGTGGATTTTAAAGACTTTTGCCAATTAAGCAAAAAGGGGGTGGAGTGGGTAGGGGGTAACCACTGTGTCTTTTCAGCACTACCAGAATATATAAACCTTATGACTGGAAATGAGAAGAGACCTGAATTTTGAAAAGAAAAAAAAAAAAGTTGGCCAACCACTACTCCTGGGAATCGGTCTAACATGAACTGTTGTTGATAGAGTCAATTACTCCATGGGAGAAAACCAATTTTCTCTTTACTACCGGATATCAATTGAAAATATTTTCTTGGTTAGTAGTGGTAGTGGGATTTGACAATTTCTTCTTCTCAACCCTGAGATTATTTCTTGTTTGAACCTGTACAAGTCTTGGGTATGCCACCAATAATTATGATCTCCTGATTAATGTTAATTATTACATGTCCATTCACTGATTATATCCACTAATATCCACTAATGTTAGATTATGTTTGGACATCTTAGCATACATCATAAAGTACAAATAAATGCCATTCCAAAATAACAACCTTAAGAGTCCTTGCAACCTTGAGTAGAGCCTGAAAACCTGTCAAATAACTATCAAATACCACACTACAGACCAGTTATTTAATACTATTTCTCTAAAGGAAAAATGACTATATACCTTTTGTCTCTCAGTTTAATAGACAGGTCAAATTATCTAAAAATAAATTTAAAAGCTCATTTAAAAGTTTTATTTCACATTTCTCATTTGTGATCAACATAGCTTTCAAATATGTTTCTTCAACTGCAGAGTTTTCCTGTTCCGTGCTGTGTCTAATACTGCATGCTTTCAAAAGTAGATCAATGATAGTTTTCAGGGGTTGATTTTAGAGAAAATCATTTTTTCTTTCTTTTGTTTTCAACAACATCGAAACCGTGGGATTCAACTTGCTGAGGCTCACATCCTTGCATCCGCCCTTGCTTTCATCTTTTCTCGTTATCTTACCCAGCTCATTAAGAGTCTCCTCATGCTTTTGACTTGGGAGTGCATGTTGGTTTATGAGTCTCCAGGGTTCATAACCCAGAAACTTGGACAGCTTCACTGCCATTGACCTTCCTGTATCCTGTTGCATGTGTTTGATAATTGGGGTCTTTAATTTCAACTAACTCCCATGACGGCCAATTTCAGAGACTTCATCAGGGTGGTTGCTAAGTTTTCCACTGTACACATGTTGATGGGTCTCAGTGCTATGTTTCATAAGGCCATCACATGGCTTCCTCTAACATTTTTGATGTGATAATGTCTCATAGATCTTAAAGTTTAATGCAATTTATTTATGTTTTGAGACTCAAGAGAATGTCTTGCTCTCTAGTGTTTTAGAGGTGTTAGTCTGTTTCCTGTCTTATTTTCTTTTAAACGCTTCCAAACTGCTTTTTAAGTAAGAATTTTTGTAAAAAAATATTAGTGCAATCTTCCTGAAGTAGTTTTTAAAATAATACTTAATTTTAAAAGCACATTGCAATATCTCAGAGGGTTACAAATGAAATTATTATAATATAAAATAATATACCAGTCATGTATGCTCAGTACTAGGTCAACAAACAGGACTGCAGTTCTATAGTATGCTGTGAAATGAAGTACAGCAAGGCACTCTCAAAGGTGCTTCAAGTTCCAAGAGGGAAATAAGCACAATTATAACTCTCATCATTCAATAAATAAACATGGCTCAGTCATTCAGTTTATGTATCATATATGTTGATGCAGTACAAGAGGGTTGAAGACTTTTGATAAAGTTAAATTAAAAACAATAAATCATAGTCCATGTTAAAAAATAATACTATATTTATAAAATTGTAAATACTACCTATTTAACAAAAATGTACATATAGTGAAAATACAAACAGACATTAACAAAACAATTAAATAACAATCTGAGTGTTGAGTTTAAAGTCTCTGCTTATACTATGTGTGTTCTAATATGCATTGCTATATCTTTTTAATTAAACTGTGATAGTCATGCATAATGAATATAACAAATATAGACTTTTCAAGATTTTACGAATCATTACACTATAGGTTAGCAGTACATGTTCCCCCTCTGATCTAAAGAATCATTTTTTATGAAGAAAAGATCTGCTGCAGATTCATAAGAATATGCTCTAGACTCAGTCATGACATAAGAAGGCTGCAATATGAATTAAAGAAATAAGACTGTATGTGTGTAAAGAAAGTAGAGTGCAGAGGAGAAAGAGGAGCATGAGAAGAATATGCGAAAGAAGGAGAGAAGAAGAAGATGGCAAAGAAGAGGAGAAAATTGTAGAAGATGAGTACCATATGAAAAGCATGAGAAATATGCTCCATTGCCATGACACAGCAATGTGGAACTATACATACTGTCTAACAGAATGAGGTCTAAAGAAGTAGTTATAAATACACAATAAAAGGTTTTTTACTCATCATTGAAGAAGAAGAAAGTTAGTTTTGGCAGAAAAAAAGGTTTGCAAAATTTATTCTCTTTGTAGATTAACGTTTTTATATAGCTACATGTGTATGTAGAAGTGTGTGTGTGTGTGTCTGTGTGTGTGACAAAAATTAGAAGAAAATGTGTAGGGGAATAAAAAGATCTAATGGGAGGGTTGAAGAAATAGAAAGCAGAGTTTTATGAGAACGAGGAGAATATGCTGACCATACATAGCTTTTATGCTTGTGTCAAAATATCTGTATGTAATTTAGGGTTATGAAAAATGAGTACATAGATTATCACGTATGTTTAAAAATATCTGAGTGTATTATATAGACATGAACAACTACATGTGGAGATTAATTAAACAGCTTGGGTAGTAACCTCAAAAGCTGTCTGGGCTTCCAGATTGTTACAATATGCTTTAAACTCATTCAGTACAAGGCAATTGTTTTTATCACTCAGTTCTGACAACTTCAAAATATCTGTCCCCTAGCTCACACAGCTACTCCTTTCTGCCATAATGCTAGTCACCGAGATAACCTAAGGGCTAACCTCAAAGTTTTAAGAGCACAGAATCTGTATAGCACAAGTTGTTAATATAACCTCCTCAAGGACTGTTACAAATTGGAGAAATATATAGCAATTGCCTAAAGTTCGTAAGCTTTGAAAGTTTGTTTCTGATCAAACAATTAGACTGACCAACACACAAGTTTTCAAAAATAGTAACTTTGTTAATAATTTGTTACAGTGTCTTATGTTTAATGATACATTATTTCATTGATTTCATCTTAATCGGCATTGTTGTCTGTCATTGATCATCCTAATTATTCCTCCTTTGGTCAATCTTGGTTCTGAGGAGTGCCTGGTACGAATAAATGGAACATTTTGTTTTTAATACACTTTTCTTGTTTGTTCCTGAGAATTCCTGAGGAACTGTGGATTTGTACATTATGAGTTTCTCACAATTTCTGTGCATATATTTCAAGCAGTGTGATGAAAGAAAGCTGGATGAGAGAGAAAGTTCAGCTAAAGTCTCTTTATCACATTACATTAAGGAAGCTGCTTTCTTTCCAGAATGGTAATCCTGGATCTAGTGTCCTTTTTGCACTGGTCATGAAACCCAAACAAATTTCTCTGTGATCCAAATCCTGCTGAAATTCAGTAAGGAGTTAATGCAATGGGACTTCCAACCTCTCTGTTTGTCATATTTGGAGATGTTCAGCAGTTATCATCACAAGATGTTCAACAGTTATGATCACAAGCTCCCCAGAAATCTATCCAAACTCTTGTTTCTGAGAGCCCAGATTCAAACCCCATTGTTCCTTATCCTCAGCATTGTTTCCCCTTTCTCTGCTATAGGATTGAAGATAAACTAACTAGGTCCTTTTACGTTCTAATTAAGACAGCCATTTTTTTAAAAAAAAAAAAATAGCTAGAACAGGTGTGAGACAAAACCTTTCTCAATAATTAGTGTAAATAGACTTTCTCCATTTTTTCTAAAGCATTAAGTGTCCTGCTTTTCTCACACAGCAGGTGGCAAATGGCTACTGGGAAATTTGTAACAGCAGGGTGTACAGGCAATGATAATGCCTGCCTCTGCATTCTGAGTCCCATTCCCAAAGCATTTCTTTATGGATTTGAGTCACAACATAACTAGAGGGCTGATAGAACAGATACTGCCACCCTTCCCAGATGAGAAGATGCATCACAGAAAGAAAGGAAATCTCAGAATAAAATCTCAACAAGAGTGTTTGGGAGAGGAGTCGACCTGTTTTGCAATTTCATGGCTCTGTTTGGACACAGAGGTTGCTAATGAAATCGTTCAGTAAGAAATTGATCGTCCTGCAAAACAGATAGACAAAACAAATCTAGCAGGTATCTATATCTCAAGACTAGCTAGGATGCTTCAATTTTAAACAAGTAACATGAAATACAGGGTAGAGTGGTGTGGAGATTGTTATAGAGAGGTCCTGGATGTATGTATTTGTAAAGGAAATTTGCATTTCAGCAAATGTTTAAGTGAAAATGTTAACAAAGCAGAACCAATGATCTATAACTACAAATCACCTGATTTCTGTAAAGAAACTTCCAGAAATTTTAGAAATTTCCTAAAATGTTTGGCAAGAAACTGCAGTAGCTCAGTTCAACAGTGTTTGTGATAGTGAGACGGAGAGGAAATACATTTTAAATTTTCTTTTACTTTTCGATTATTTTATGAGTATTGTATTATATTTACATATTGCCACCCCTTACTCTTTCCATGCTAATTGCTTCTATGCTTCTTTTAGTCCCTCTCAAATAATTTATCTCTTATTAAATTATTGCTGTTATATAACACACAGGCAAATATATATATATATTTACAAAAATCATTTTTGAATCAAAGAAAGAATAGTACTGGTGGCTTTGCCTTTTCATGTGTGGTCAAATCTTCTAAAGCTATTGTAGTAAGGACACTAAGGCACTGCAATAAACACAGGTATGTCTAAGAAATTAATTTAATCTAGGAGTGAATGTTATTTGATAAAAATTGATCTGAATATATGTATAACCAAAAATGCTCTTAATTTAAGGATTGATATCAAAATCATGGAAAGTAACCAAATGTTTTTGGTAGATTTGGGGGTAAATTGCACTTTTTATTAAGTTAAATTTTTCCAGTGTGAAACTACGAACATGTAGTTTCCTTGTTGTTGTGATGTGGATGTCTCTGTGGGGTATGTGAGTGAGCAACCTACTTATAAAATTGTGACAGACATTATGCCTTGGGCCAGGGAAAAGTGTTGGAACCCTGTCTTCTGCCAAGGCTACTAAGAGCTTAGGCCCTTTCTAATTCTTCTAAACTTCCTTCAGATAAGGCTGCCAGAGGCCTTCAGGGGGCACCAGGGATCAACTTGTCTTGGAATGTCTTTAGAACTGAGAAAATAGGTGTACTGCCAAAGGTGTCAGTTATGTCTCCATGACAGCAAGAAAAGAAAGAAACACTCAGAGTAACATGATGGTACATTATAGGAAGAGAGCACAAGCAATACTCTGGCCATGTTGCCAGAAGAATCCCAAGTCTTCTCAACATAGGTCTGTCTGCCTTCTTAGACAGAACATCAGAATAATGAGAGTAATCTTATTAACTGAATTCTTATTGCTATTCCCCACTAAAGCAAGATATTTTTACTTCTGGAAATTAAAACAGTTACCATAAAAAAGAGTTCCAAATAATGCCAAACATAGAACTGTGAGTTTTAGGTGCTGTTACCATAGTTGTTGTTGCTACCGAAGAGCATGATATCTAATTAGCAGTCAAAATAACCTTGATTCACATACACAGACCCCAGAGAATCTGATCACAAAGTGTGTTTCCATATATGTTTTATGTGGAATGACTGCAATAATTTTGTTAAAATAAGTGGTTGTGTCATTCAAGCAGACAATGATATAGATAATTAAATATTATTAATAGACTTTGAAGAAATAGTATCTTGTATTTATCTCAATTTATTTCATCTCATCTGTGAAGACATGTGAAAAAGAACTTGTTAATAGAGTAGAAAAGAGAAATGTTAAAAAAATAGTGATAATTAAAAATTTAAAACTTTGCTCTCTCTCTCTGTGCGTGCGTGTGTGTGTGTGCTTTGTATGTATGTGTGTTTGGCTTTAGGTACAGATACACCTATATGTAAATAGGTCTGGATCCCAGAGATCTATGCTGTATATCTTCATCATTTGTGAATCACCTTGTCATTTGATCAATTATCTCCCACTGAACTTGGAACTCACTGTTTTCGCTATGTTTTCTAAGCACCAAGATCCATGGATTTATTTTTCTCCTCTTGGGAATACAAGTGTATACAGCTATGCTCTTTTGATAATGTATTTTTCGAATGCTATCATATGATATAGGTGACAAGTACCATTTTCTTTTATGGTTTCAAAAGCTCTATTATTTTAAAGATAGTACATTTTATACAGAGTCATTTGCATATACTATTCTTTTAAACCAGAATTTTGGATCTTGGATATAAAAAACAAAACAAACCAAAATTAGTTTCATTACTTACATACTCACTGCCATCTCTATAACAAATTAGAAATAGATTGGCAAATAAAACTGTAAGCTATAGGATTCATTCCATGTTAGACATATGATTGTTTTGGGTAATATTGATTTTATCTAATAAATTGTTTTCAGAATATTCAATGTCAATGGTAGCTCTGGGAGATAATAAAAATGACATATTGAGGTATATATACTCGATTCCAAATGTTTTCCATCTTCAGTGACATTTAGAAACAGAAGTTGCTTTAAATTTGTAAGCCAAAATTAACTGAAATATAAAACCCAGAACTAGTGGAATGCTCACAAATGTACTTGCTTTCCAAATAATTCTATCTTATAGGAATATGTGAATTTTTACCTTATGTAGTCATAAAAGTTACTTTTATAAATTCAGTTTCATGAAATTACTTTAGTGAACAGTCACAAACAGCTAATTCATAGAGCACACTTATTATGACTTCTTCCTTGGCTCTAGTCTTGATCACCGGAGTGATGTGTTTGGTCTACAAGACCTCCCTGGTATGAAAGATGAAATGAGATACTTCTTATTGTCTTAGATTACACTCTTATATAACAGAGTTGTATAATCATGTCCCTGTTTTATTTTTGTGCCTTGTTACAATTGTCTATTCACATGAAAATACTGCCTTTTAACCTAAGATAAAAATACTAATAGCTAAAACTCTCTCTCTTCCTGTATACATTTTCTGTTTCTGTCATAACAAATAGTAAAAATACTCTATTTTTTGTACCAGCATGTTGTATTTCACTAAGTAACATGTCTAAACTCATAGAGAAAATATTTTTTATGTTTCAACTGAAATAAGTATATATAGATATAAATATGTTTGTGTGTATACAAATACAGCAATCATTATGTGAATTCTATATTTTATTAGCTACTGGGTCTGTTGATTATTTTTTGTCAGCACCTTTTCATTGTTGAAGCAGTCAGTGAAATAAATCTGTTTATTCCCTCTGGAGAGCACAATGTTAGGCATACTTGTTGAGTGGAAATGGATTCTCTAGTGCTTGAGTTCCTCCGTCAATTTCTTGTCCAATTTTTATAAAAGTGTGACCTCCTAAGACATATTAGTCCTTATGTTCATCAGTGGACTTTATGAAGAAATGCTTTCCTTTTATGAAACCAAAGAATCAGTGTTAAATTTCAAATTTCTACTAGATTCCAACTTGACTTTTGTGAACGACATTGATTGAGTTTGCTAACATTATTGTCCATAATTGAACTCATAATTGCTACATTTATAGGATTTCTACCTCAGGTATTTATCTATCTACCTTCTATCCATCTGTCTGTCTGTCTATATATTTATCTATCATCTATCTCATTATTGGTAAACATTAATTCAGCTTTCAGTCACCAAATCTAGTAGTGCTTTTAGATTTGTTTCTTCATGTTCATATCTAATTTGAAAGAATTGTTTTTCAAAGCACATAAAACTGGATAATTACTTTCCATCATATCTATCAGCACATCTGTATAAAGTCTGTCATGTTTGGTTTGCAAGACTGTCAAAACACTTTCTGTGGTCACTTTACCTTTGCTCCCAGGCTCTAGTATATTTACAATGTAGCACTCACACTCATTTTCCTGAAATGCAATAAATATTGAACATATATATATATATATATATATATATATATGATAAAAGAAAGCACATACTTTCAGCTCTCATCCCATTATCCTCTAGTTTGAAGACTCACTGTAGTAATAAAATGTCTTGATGTTCTATTTTATACCTAGTGCTTGAACTTGTACCCAATGCTCTTTTGTCAGGCAGTAAGTAATTGTCAAAGAAAAGATAAATAAACAAACAAATAATTAAAATCAGCTGATGAGATGAAGGGTATGAGAAGAAAACAGGATGCAGATAAAAATGATAAAAAACAAATTATTTAAGGCATATTATTGGGAATCTTGATATCAATATGCAAAAAGGAAAGTGAAAAACTCTTGTGATTTACCAAGTCACTTTAGTTTCAAGGGCTCAATCTTACCAGTTAAAACCAAAAGACTCTTAGAAACACACAGAGAGGACAGCTCAATACATTGTATGTGACAGTGCTATTTTGCATAAAACAAAAATAAAAAATGCAAGAAATAATACAGAAAGTAAATTTCATTACTGTTCACACACATTGCACACCATTAATATTCTAAAATGGAAAACCTCTGGATGGCAGAATGTATTTTCAAATACTATGCTGACAGGACTGTATTTCCAGAGTGCTTGTCACAGGCCTTCAATGTCAGTCCCAGCACTACAAAAAAATGAGAAAATTAACAACAACAAAAATAACTTATAATCTGATACTGACCAGAAAAACATGACTCAATAATCAAGGTAATGACTTTAACACATATTTATGCAAAATATTAAAATAGCCAATGAATATATAAATATGCTGAATATTACCATAATAGAAAAGTAAAAATCAAAACTGTAAGATGATAACATATTTCCTCTGTTAATCTAGATATCAGAAAAAAAATCTGAAAATGAATGTTGAGATAATTTCAGTTTCCCAATTGGAAAATGGAAAACGCAAACCATGCGAAAGAATATACTAACAGCACAAGAAATAACCCTCACATATACAAGAAGTAACCTTAATTGTCTAATGGTGCTTAAGGCTGAATAATCAGAAAAGAAATCATGCCTGGTACTGACAATGTAACAATCTCCAGCTAGCAGCATCATGGAACTTAAAAAATAGTTTATTATATGTAGTTTTCCAGACTAGCAAAATTCTTACTTCAAACATTACTTTATTAAACCCACAGAGAATTTGTACCTACAACATCTCCTCAAAGAAGATTACACTTACAGCATTTGCAGATCATCACAGAAAACTCTAACTGGGCTAAATATAAAAATCAAGAGAATGTGGCAGTCCAACTTTAACAGATACATCTACATCACAGTTCCTGTATCTATGGCTAAAGGAACTCAAGAAAGTTGGGGTAGAAAGATTGTAAGAGACAGAACACCATGAAGTCAGCTGTTAAACAGTTAATTCTAGAAATTCCTGCCAGTAAATTAAACCAGAACATTATCAATATTCATGAATTTGTTAATGTTGAAGGAAAAACTTTTACAGGGTTCCTTAGACAAAGAATTGCAGGAAACTATTGATTACAGAGAAAGGGGGAACTGGCCTCTTCCTGAAACTAGACCATTATCGTTCAGTGCATAGTGGTCAGTCTTGAAGCCATGTACATGGATCAACAACAACAACAACAACAAAAAGACTCAGCAGGTTCTATACTGATTTATCTGTATGAAATCACAGAGAGAGTCCACAGAGAGGAAATGGGAGGAGCTAGAAGTAAAAAGGAAGGGCAACTAGATATGATTACTCATAAGATGTTTTTACAGTTCTATTCACCTAAATAAAACATATAGTAAATTAAGTAAATTAAGTAAATTAAGTAAAATTTACTATAGTAAATTAAGTAATGTGTTCTGGGTGCTAATTTTTTAAAAGTCTTTCCGATTGGAGGCTGTAGATGAAGAGATACAGCTAAGACATTTTTTCATGCTTTGTTGTCAGACATGCTAGGGAATGATTGATATAATAAAATATCCCTTGTCACATTGATCAATCCAAGTATTTATTATGAATCTGTCTAACCTTGGGCATTCTTTCCCTAGCGGAAATGATAGCTAAGACTGACCATGTTTCCATCATCATCATCATCATCACCATTATCATTATCATCATCATCACCATCTCCATCAACCTCATCTCGAGCTCCTCATTACGTGTGTCAAGATCTCTACTAAATATTTTATGTGCTTCTACGAGAAAGACGCAATTATCCCGTACTTTTGTTGTCACAGCAAGCATAAATGGTTTCTTCAAAATTAAGCAGATGGTAAATAGTAGAGCTGACATTTCAAACCTGTTTTGTCTGCTTGATTACAGTGTCCTCAGAACCTTGTATCTATTTGCTTCCTCACTTATGGACCTGTTCCAAATCCACTTTATTTCAGCCCCATGCTTTTCCAATCTTATTTTATACAAAAGATACCATTTATTTGCATATGTCATACACACATTTCCACTGAGAAGCTAATGTAGTAATGCAAGATATTTCTTAGACTTCTTCACCTCTAATGTGTCAGTAATATTCTCCCCTCTCCATCCCACTTTTTGCCTTATCAACTGCCTCCTTTTGTTGGTATCTCTTTTTAGCTTCCAGAGAAAGCAAGTTTCTTAACTCTTCTCCTAGTCATTCCTCAATCAACCAATCACAAAGATACACATTACCCCGCCCCCATTAATTTATTTATTCACTTTACAACCAGATCGCTGGCCCTCCCTGATTTCCAAGGCCTTCCCTTACACAGCTCCTCCCCTCTCCCCTTCCCATCTGTCATACCCTGGGACATCAAGTCTCTGCAAAAATAGACTCATCCTCTCCCACTGAGGCCAGACAATGCAGCATAATTGGAGGAACAGGTACCACACAGGAAGACAACAGTCTAGGACAGCCCTGCTTTTGTAATTATGGGACCCAAAAGAAGACCAAGCTGCACACCTACTTCATATATGATGGGGTAGGCTGAGTCCAGCCCTTGTATGTTCTTTGGTTGGTGGTTCAGTCTCTGGGAACCCCCAAGGGTCCAGGTTCGTTTGATGAATGTACCAGTCTGCCAAGACTCACTAGAGGTCTATGTGTGGACAGCAGAAACTACTATTATGAGTTCTTGCATAATGGATTTACAGGGACACACTCAGAGACTTTGATTCCTCTTAGTTGGTCAGAGCCTTGTCACAAAGACACATCTTTAATAGATTTACCCAAGTGTAATCCTCATTTCCCAATTTTAATCTCATTACCTGATTTTCTTCACATGGTACCGTAACCTATGAGCTAGCTGTGGCTTCTGTGAATTTCATGAAATATTTCACAAATTTATGCGATTTCCTATCTTAACAAGCTTATAAATCCAGAGACTACTTTAAATAATCAAATAGATTTATTCAACAAATCAATGATGCTAATGATTTTTAGCTATTCATTTAAAAACAGAAAGAAAAGATTGAGAATAATTGCAATACATTTGTTTGATTTTTGCATTCTATTTTAACTATTTCTTTTATACACTGCCTAAAAATGAATAACCATTGTTACCTAAAAATCCAAAATTGGGTATTATTCTACTCAAGAGATTCTATTTGTTAATTTACTGTTTTCAGCTACAGCTTTGGTTCCCCTCAAGAACCTGGATCTAGAAATTAAATTCTTCCTCTTCTTCTAACCCACCCAATTTTTGAAAGATAATCCCTCACCCTGACTTACTCTGAGAATCACACCAATTTAATTCAGGATTAATATAACTAGAATGGCATTTTAAATTTATAACACTATAGAGTGATTCAGAGATCAGGCAGCTTAGCTCATACATACACAACGATTTTAATTGTTGATTGGTGAAATCGCCAGGGATCTTTAACTGCACATGGGATTAAGATGGAAGCAGAAAACCAAGGTGATAAGGAGGGAAGGTGCAGATTTTCTGTAAAATTGAGCATGTCTCTGAGTAGCAGAGTTGATTCATCTGACCTGGTTGCTAAGAGGGATTTAAGTTTTCCTCCCTCACCACTTTTACCTGGATTTCTTCTCCTGAGAGACCAAAAGGCAATTTCAGATTTGCATTTCATCACCATAACTTCAAGCCTGATTTAGTTTCTTCCCTCTAGGCTTGTTGTCCTTAGATATAATTGTCAGATTTAGCTTCAAAATTTTATTCTTCTCTGACTCTTTTCAAAGTGTGTGTATGTTTGGGTAATAAGTCAAGTGTTTCCATTTTTAAACTATTGTGTGGTATAGTAGAAAGAAATAGATTCAATAGTGTAGCCAAAAGGAAAATCTAAAATAATACACATAACTAAACAAATAATCATGACTTAATCAGAAGTCACTGAGTTTGTGTATATATAATTATCAACACCATAAACTCATATTTTTGAGGAGTTAAGCACTCATTGAACCAGAAATTTCAGTTATTTTTAATTGTTTATTTACTATTATTATTTAAAAAATATTAGAGCCCTTTAAAAACATGTATCCACACATTATTTTAGTGCATTCATTTTCTAAATATTTATTTATAATTTGTAACAATGACATCTCTAGTCATCATTTCTAAACTGCTATTTACTACATAGTAATAGCAATATATTATTACATTGCCCTGATTTACAATTAATTCACTTATTTTTTCAAAAATTTTAAGCTGTTTTTTAACTGTGCGTGATAGTTTTGTGTACATTTATGCATTGCATTACATGTATGCCTTGCCTGAACGAGCCATAAAGGATAATGATCACCTGATACTGGAATTACAGACAGTTGTAAACTGTCATAGGACTTCTGGGCATCAAACCTGGTTTCTTTTCAAGAACGTCAAGTGATCTTAATTGCAGACCTATGTTTTCAACCTCGATCAAATTTATTTTAAATTTACAAAATTATTATTTAATTAAGTTCATCAGGATATATATGTAGATGGTATACTTATATCTATATCTCTATATTTATATCTATATCTAATCTATATCTATATATATGTATACCATCTAATAGTTATCTTTTGTTAATTAAAATCTTACATCTAAAAATAATTCTCAGGAAATTATTTTTATAATTACACCTTATATAGAAAAATAATACAGCACAGAGTTTATGAAATAGAATAGTATAAATAATTCAATTATATAAAATTACATAAAATTACAAGACAAAAGTCTTTGTATATACATATAGACTCCATGCCATATCTATGATTGAGCATATTAAAATATTTTTAAAATATTTTAGATATTAAAACATCATGTTTGCTTAAGATAATATTTATGTCCTCCAACATTACAGAATAATAAAATATATTTTATAGTCTGATTTACAATAAGATAAGCATATATATTTAGGCTTCTCTATTTTGGCAGCTTAACAGGGCATATCCTCAGGCGGTTCATACTCAGATGATATTCTTTAATATTAAATGTCACCGGATCTTATCAGCATTAAATCAGTTCTACATAGCTCAGAGAACAGCTTATAAATACCTATTATTGACATGTGGAAAGGACTCTATTCTTCTGATTTTATGAATCCAAAGCATCTAGAATAAGATAGGAATATGTGGAAGTCTGGATAATACCTGCATTGTGGAAAGAGCCTCGAAAAGTGCTATCTTCCTTTAAGTAATGGACATCTGTTGAGCCTATAAGTCAGTGAACAACAGATGACTCTACATCTGTTTGTTTACAAAGTGAGAGACTGACAAGCAGGGTGTTGTTTAAAATGTTCTTTTAGTTGCTTGTTTTTCATTAAAATGTTTGTCATGAAACCCACTCAAACGGCATTGTTTTGCCAGACCTCTGAAGTTCTTGTCATGCCTGGTCATACTTGTAACACTCACTGATTTGCCAGGCAGTATTTTGAAAGCTGTGAATCTGTTAACATCCTTAATCAGTACTGGAAGTAACTGGAAGACAGCAAACTCTGTCTCTATTTTAGAAAGAAAGAACATAGGTGTCAAGCATTATTCCAGGTCACACAGCTTACATAGATCAAATTCCAAAATTACATCCTGGGAATGTCTTGCTTGACTCTCTGCAACTCTCTTACACTGGTCTATCTCTCAACTCTTCCAAGTTAGTCTATCTTTTAATCCAGGAAAAATGACATAATTATTTCCATTTGGGGGGTATTCCTAATAATGTCACTTTACTGGTAAACAGACATTAATTTCAACCCTTTTCGTGTGTCTTAGTTCACACAAGCTGTTTTGAAAGGGTGACAGCACTGCTCCAAGAATGCATCCTGTGTGGATAAATTCTGTGTTTGATGTTAACTTTAATATAGGAAGCTGGCTTTCCAAGGTTTCATGTTCTGAGACATGGTTGGTTGGTTATTGTATTTAAAGGTATCTCTGTGTTCTAGTTCTATTTCTGGTACTTTGATAAAACACTGATGATAAGACATGTAAGGGAGGACCCAGGTCTAATGGTTTTTACTTTCTGAGAATAATCCATCATTGAAGAAGTCAGGCATGAATCTGAAAACGAGAACCATGGAGGAAAGTCTTTTGCAATCTTGTTCTCCAACTTCTTCAGGCTCACAGCTTGTTAGCTTTCCTTGTTAGTTTCCATGGCAAGGTACCCTCCACAGTGTTCTGTATTCTTCTGCATCAGTTACGAGTCAAGACAGTCTGTCACTGACTGGCTCACAGACCATCCTCACAAATAAAATTAGTTTTTTTTAACAGGTGACTTACTGCTGTGTGAGGTCACAATTAATGAATTCTCTCTCTCTCTCTCTCTCTCTCTCTCTCTCTCTCTCTCTCTCTCTCTCTCTCTCTCTCTCTCATGTGTGTGTTTGTGCATGGGACCTGTAAACCTGTAAGTATATCCATTACATGTTTGTGAATCTGTCTGGAAGTGTGTTTGGTCTTAATGGGTTTTTACCAGTTTGTAAGAATGTCTTTTTGTCTCACATGTGCTCACTAGGATCTTGAAAGCTATTGGATCATCAGCTTAATTATATTTAATCAGTTTTTATAATTTATTGATTTTTTTAGCTGTACTTTTCTGAGTTATTACTTTTTTATTTGTTTGCTATTCCTTTGGCATAGAAGACATTTTTCTTCTGAAAAACCACTTTCTGAGTGATGTCTAGTTTTTAAGTTTGACTTCTTAGAGTATGAGACTTCCTCTGAGGATGGGAAATCTCATGCTAATGGATACTTGCATTTACCTGTTAGCAAGACTTTTAATGGTAAATTTCATGACACCACAACTTTTTTTTTTTGCATTTCCAAATAGCATCAAATTGATTTTGTGTTCCTTATCTTCAATAGCAATCTAGGTGAGGGTCTCCAATACCTTGTTTAAATTGTATCAACATTTTAATTTAACTCTATTAAAATATATGTACTTTGATATTTGATATGTATACATATATATCAAAGTACATATATAAATATAAAGTACATATATATAAAATGTACAAAGTATATATATATATATATATATATATATATATATATATACAGTCAGTTCTAAAAGCATGAAAGTCTTGTGCTTGTATATAATGTATTGATCAATTACACCCCTGTCCTCTCTCCTCCTATTCTCTCTTACTTTCTATCCTCTTTCCCTCCCAAATTCATGTGCTTATCTCTTCACTCCCATAGACTCCTAAATGCTGCCTAAATGCACTGGATGTAGCATAATCTACTGGAACATGGGCAACCTCTTAATTAACAAATTCATCGAGAAAACTACCTTCCCTTCCTAGCAGTCAGCAATTACAAACACAATTTCAGCTACAGGTGGGGTTTCATGAGCTCCTCCCAACCCAAAGTGGTATGCTTTTCCTGGCTTGCTCTTGTACAGATACTGTACATAGATTTAATACTGCCTATGAGGTCATGTGTGCAACAATCTTGTCATGCCTGACATGTAGTGTTCAGTGCAAATATCCCCTTATCAGTGTTTTTTGCAGTTTAGAAAATTTTATAATTATTCTTTCCTTGAGTTGCCTCTGTGTTTTTAATATTCATTTTTATGAAAACTTCAAGGTTATGCATTATTTTAAATTGAACTGTAACAATTACTCCTTTTTCTGAACCATTCACATGGATGTGAAATTGAAGGGATGAATGGTCAAATAGATTTTATTTATGATATTAAGGAGTGTTGTTACCTAACAACTTTGAAAATTCTGTTATTTTTTAAATAACTGAGTCAACTTAGTCTACATACATAAAGACATGAAAATATAATCCTATTTTTGAGATCACTACATGACTACATACATTATCATCAGCGAATAAATAACAGCTTTCATATCAGACATTTACCCTCTCAGAACCCATACTTGGTTGAAAAATTATGGTTTTATCCTTAGATTTAAGATATTTTATTTCCTCCTATTACTTGCTGACTTTCCATGTATTAGATTCCTAATATATCCATAAAGTTCTGTAATAGTTTCTATTGAGCTTCTTCATTTTGTTTTAGTGAATGCCCCAGAGATACTCCTGAGGATGTGTGCCTGCTCTGCAATAGAAAATGACTCCAGCAGCTCCAACAGAAGCCTTAAGAGCCAACAGCAAAATAACAGAAGTCTGTAACTCCCTTTTATAGTTTTGCTCCAACTGAATCTAATTGAATTTCCCCAGATCTTTCACACATATCGAGCTCAAATGGAAATCTAGTTGAAGTCATTTTCTTCCTGTGCAGGTGTATGCCAGGTAACTCTGTCTCACACACCCCCTATTTCTGACATATTCTCCACTCCCTGGCCCATCAATACACAAGGAAATGTTTCTTTGCCAATACTCATTGCCAAAGTACAGAGAGTTTCCGAAGAAACTATGCCATACCTACTCCGATGAGGTACTAAGGGGATATTGGAGGATGGATTAAGAGACACAAGCAAAACCTAATTTTTGACCAGATTAAAGTAATTCTCTGCTTAATGTAACTTTGTCTTCACTAAGTGAAAGAGATGAACAATAAATATGTTTACAACGTGCATAAGAACAATGCTTAGTACCTTTGCAGAAAAGTGACTCTCCCTTAATCAGTAATCATTAACTGCCAACAACTTCTCAACTGGGGCGGGGTTAATGATCATTTCATAAACATCTTTCATATATCTTCTCTCCTGTTCACTTAATAATCAAATTACTTTTTAACTCACATTTGAAAATATGCTAATTAATCTAAATATCAGGTACAAACATTCAAATTTCACTAAAATATTAACCATGTTTGTCCTATTTATTCTTATAAGTAATTCCTTTGATAAAAGTAGCTTCTATTAAAATTCCGTTGACAGTATCACACTTAATAAAGGCCATAAATAGAATAATATAAATATTTTGCATGTTATGTGTGATTTTTTTTAAAAAACATAGTTATCAAAAATTATTTAAATGATAAACATCATAATCCCCTAGGGAAAAAACTTGCATTTCATATTTCATTAATATTTAGCACACGATGCCTGTTCAATACCTACTTTCTACCAAAACTGCAGAAGTTGCAAATGCTACAAGAGATAAATTAAGGTGTCTTTTAACAATGCCCCATGACATTCAGATGCTCTGAAATCTAAGTCTTATTTTGAACATATGAAATTACTTTGGCAGAGAGTTTCTGCTGTCTTGTTTCAAGAAATATTGGTCAAGAATTTAATCATCAAACAACTATATTTAACAGGATCATTCTTTGCATGATTATGGATAGCTATGGTGCTGCTTTCTCACAGAAGACCTTATCAGCTTTCTAATAGAAGTCAATGTGAAATATTACCACACTCTGGATATTTGGGGATCTTTTGTTAGAGAGATTTGTATCAATAATACTAACATTGATTTTTACATTTTGGATATTTCACAAAGTTTGTAAAATGAATATGTTAAATAATGGCTATGTTAGTCAATACCTCTAAAATAGCCTGAATTTTGGCAAGGCAATGGTCTAAATTGTACTTTCTCAATTTTTGCTAAAATTGTATTTATTTCAAAATCAATTTGGACTGCATAATCTCTCATAAATTTTTTTTGCTATTTTCAGCTAATTTAATATTATTCACAAGCCTTTTGGTTGAAGCATTTGCTGATAAGATAAAATGCATTATTTTAATTAAAGAAGAAACAAAATTTATTTTTATAGATTTGATGAATCCTTAAAATTATAATAGAAAAGCTTGCTAGAAAAGACTCATGGTAAGTTTATTATTTCCAAATTATAGCATTTGATTTTCAAATGATTATATATTTACTCAGAAAAAGCTAATCTCTTGAGTATTAAATTGAGCCATAAATATTCACCCTATTACATGAACAGAGTCCCATATATACATGTATGTGAAGATACCCTTGATCTTTCTCTTTCCTCCTTGTTCCCCTCTAAGAATTCTGCAGTGAATCCAGCTACTACTGGTAAACATGGCAGTTAAGAAGATATTCTCCTTCTTTGACTGGTTAACACCATTCTTTGATTGAACTGGTAAGTACAGTTCAAATTACCCTGTAAGGGCAATCACTGAAGATTCTGTACTATATGCTCATGAAAGTGCTAGCTCAAGTTGGAGTCTGCATTTTCTACTATCTTTTATGCTTATTTCTATCAATAAGAAGGTAATTTCTGTTGTACTGTGTCAATACTGACTAAGGTTTCTGAATGGATTGTGTCCTTCAGTTGAGAACAGATGCCTAAGTAAAGAAGAATCTGCTTAATATTTGCCAATTGAATGAATAAAAAATATAAGAACACTCAACTTTCAATGTTAACAGCATGGTAGATAAAAAATGATACCATTTCCATTTTCAGAATGTCTCAGCTACTGTCTGGAAATACAACTCACATATCACACACACACACACACACACACACACACACACACACATACACACACACACACACACACAAGCATACACACACAATACTAGCTATACTTCAGAAACTCCTAGACATTGGTATGAATAATGACACAGAAAAGATATTGAAAGTCAGTTTGCAAGAGTGTTGCATAAAGAACACTGAGAAGGCAGAGATGTAGTATTAAATAGAAGCTTGATATCTTAGGTACATTGGAATCACCAGTGATACAAAATATCAAACAAGCACAAGACCATTGTGGGCAATGAATGCCATCCCTCAGGGCAGAGTGGACTCATTAGAGATGCTATGTCATTAACTAACTTTTCAAGAAATTTTGGACTGCATGTGAAATGGAAAGTCATGGGGTATAATACGGAGGGCTCATGAGTACTTAAGTACATAGTTCAATATAAAGTAATCTGATAGTAAGTGAATGAAACTGTTCACATCCCAGTAGAAGGGCAATTCATTGGTGGTAGCAAATTGTTTGAAGGAAATGATGGGTGGAAATAAAGAAATTTTGTCCCTATGGGTACATTTATTCTTATATTTATATTCTTATATTCTTATACTAAGATTCAATATTAACTGAGTTCTAATTTCAAAGGGGAAAGTAAAACATGTGAAAAGGCAAGATATACCTATACACATCCATAAAGGTAAACTGACCTTTGCTAAGTCAAATGTATAGCTTAAAATTATGCATTTAGATGGCATGGCTCAGGGAGCATGGCTGTACACATATGAAGACCTATGTTCATATTTTTAGTACCCAGGTCAAATAAATGCACATGCTTTTGTATGCAGAGCTAGTATAAAGACGAGTGGATCATGGATGCTCACTGGAAGCCAGCCGGCTACAAGAGGAAGTTACAAATGAATGAGAACCAGAGCATGTCTCCAAAACATGGTAAGAGTACCTTAGGAATACAAGGGATACTGACATCTGGCCTGGACATTCATAGTCATGGGATTGTGCATTCACATATATACTAGTGTACACATACAAGAAACTGGAGAGGAAAGAAGTATTTAAGCCAAAGTTTATAAATGAAAAGTTAGAAAGAGGTGTTGTTTCCATGATTAAGAACCAAACTGTATTTGACAAGTAAAGTGTCAACTGAAAAGTGATCTAGTATAATTATTATAATTAAAAGTAAAAGAGCATGCTAACTTTACTAATTTACTGTTCGAGATAATAAATCATGTCTATGGAGCTAACCCTTATATCACATATAAACTGCCACTTGAAAATTTATCTCCTGAAAAAGCAGGTGAAGCCACTTTAATATTGATAAAAATCATAGTTAAAGGGAATTGTCACTTTAACAATAAAACAAAATAAGTAACTTCTATATGGGTACATTAAATCACTTATTAAAAGATTAGATATTGTTTTATTTCTTAAATAAAACTATTTAGAAAATGAGAAATTATTATATTATATATAATTGTTTAAAATTCCTTAAACTCAGAATGGCTAAGATCAAAACCTCAGGTGACAACACATGTTGGCAAGGATGTGGAAAAAGAAGAACACTCCTCCATTGCTGGTGGGATTGCGAACTGGTACAACCACTCTGGAAATCAATCTGGAGGTTCCTCAGAATATTGGAAATAGATCTACCTGGAGACCCAGAAATACCATTCTTGAGAATATACCCAAAAGATGCCCCACCATGCTACAGAGGCACGTGTTTCACTATGTTCATAGTGGCCTTGTTTGTGATAGCCAGAAGCTGGAAACAACCCAGATAGCCCACGGCAGAAGAGTGGATACTGAAAATGTGGTTTATTTACACAATAGAATACTACTCAGCTATTAAGAATGAGGACATCTTGCGCTTTTCATGCAAATGGATGGAACTAGAAAATATCATTCTGAGTGAGGTAAATCAGACCCAAAAGGACACGCATAGTAAGTACTCACTAATTAGGGGATATTAGCCACACAAAAAAGTATAAAATACCCAAGATGCCGTCCACAGAACTCAAAATGTCAACAAGTAAGGATACTTCAGTCCCACTTGAGAGGGAGAAAAAAGCAACCATAAGGGAAGGGGGAGGGATCTGAGAAGGAAAAAGGACAAGGTGGAGAAGAGGGGACCCTGATCTGGTATTGGATGGGGGGGAAAAGACTGAAGCCCCAAGTGACAGCAGAAAGAATGGAAACCCTTAACCTCGGAAGGTAGGAGGTTGAAGGGACCCTCCAGAATGGACTAGAGACCTGGGAGATGAGAGACTCTCAGGACTCAAACGGACCTTAAATGAAATGCCCTACAGTGGGCAGAGGGAACTTGTAAAGCCTAGCTCCAGAAGAAAGAAAGGACATCGAGTGAGGAATGGGGTTGCTATCCCACAGTCAAAACTCTGACCCATAATTGTTCCTGTCTGAAAGGGATGGAAATGGAGAAGACCCTGAAGAAAAGAAGGTCCAATGACAGGCCCAAAGTGGGCTCTAGCTCAAAGGGAGGTCCCAAGGCCTGACACTATTACTGAGGCTATGGTGCAATCACAAATAGGGACCTATCATGACCGATCTCTGAAAGACCCAACAAGCAGCTGAAAGAGTCAGATGCAGATATTTGCACCCAACCAATGGACAGAAACTGCTGATCCCTGTGTCTGAATTAGGGAAAGACTGGAAGAAGCTGAGGAGGAGTGTGATCCTGTAGGAGGGCAAGCAGTCTCAATTAACCTGGATCCCTGAGACCCTCTCAGATGCTGAATCACCAACTAGGCAGCATAAACCAGCTAATATGAGGCCCCCAACACATACGCAACAGAGGACTGCCTCGTCTGGGTTTAGTCTGAACAGACACACCTCAACCTCAAGAGACAGGAGGCCCTAGGGAGTTTAGAGGTATGCTGGGGTGGAATGGGGTGGGAACATATTTGTGGAGGCAAGGGGCTGGGCGGAGGTATGGGATGCGAAACATTTGGAAGGTGGACTGGAAGTGGAATAAAATTTGGAGTGTAAAAAAAAAAGAGAGAGACAGAAAATATAATTAAAAAAAAGAAAAAGCATGAATAGTTGAACTGTTTTTTCCTACATTTAAATTATGCATTTGTGAAAAAATACTCTAATGTTACCAAAACAGTGAATGGTTGTTAAGAGATGATTTTTTTAATGAGTTTGTTGATTCGCTAGTATATAGTTGGCTAATTTTTTCTTTCATTTACTTATTTTTATAGTATAAGAGAAGAATGAAGAAAAAAGAAGAATATTTCCTTTATGATATAGTAAGAATATATTGAGATTAATTGAGAAAGTTTACCAAAAATTGATTCTTAGGTTCCTGCCTGCTTGCCTATACTTTAAATTTTCCAACTGTTCTTACCATTTGTAAATAGATTTTACTTGTTTGTGTTATTCTGAGTTAAATACTTACATGTTTGTCATATGAAAATATGTGATCGATTCCCTAAAGGAGTACCATAACAATGTGTGGGCAGCCTATATATAGAAAAGAAACACATATCTCACCATGACACTTCTTTGGAAGGACATACTATCTCCTTTAAATAGGACACTGTTTCCCAAGACTCTTCTGGTCTCAATCAACTACTACTTGTATAATATTAAATAATATAAATTAGATATTCAAAATGTCTTTTTATGATTTTTACTGAGTCAGAGACTCTCACAAACAAGAAAATAATCATATGCAAATAATTATAATTGTGCCCTTTTAAACATCCATAAAATATTTAACAACAAATAATTTTGTTTTATATATGTAACTAAGTATTAGCTAGATATTAATAGATATAATTAGATGTTCCTTGCTTCACAATTAAGTGGGAACACCTCATATAAATTTACCACTTAGTCAGACATGCTATATCTTGATTTTTCTGTCTCTCCTTTTTGATACATTATTCCTGACTATAGTTTTATTTAATCAAGGTTTTTTCATTTCTAGTATGTAATTAATCATTGACCCAACACCTTCTCACATTCTACCTTTTTATGCTCCTCTAGTTGTTAGAATTTAAGATTATTACAATAACATTACTGTCTGAACAGAAATATTATCAGTCTCCATGTTCATCTCAGGACAATGTTCCCATTTCAAATTTTTCTATCTTGATAGAACTGCATCTTCCAAGATGCCAGACTCTTCCATGCCAACACATTTTTATTCTTTTCCATGTCAAATCTCAGTGTTGGTGAGATACTAAATCAATCCCAAATTGCTATTTCCTTGACCAAATTATGAACAATCCTTTACACAGTGTATTTAGGCACTTTCCAGATCTGCTCTCATCCCACTGGGGTTCCGACATGACCAGTCCATAGTTGTGTTTATATACTTCATAGAAACGCTGAAATCATCAACATACATGATTGATCCTTTCTTTATTTTAATAATGTCTATTCTGATCGTTGTTTTATCTTGACAACACCTTCTAATGTCTAACATTTTACTTTACATAAGATAATTTTCTTTTGCATCTCCACAATTAAAAAGTAGGTAATTTTTCCCTTTTTACCATTTTCTGTATTCTCTTATCTTTTATATCTATAGTGATTAAGTGTGCACTGATTAGTTCTATCTAATGTAACTAGAAATAGCAAATATGTTTCCTTTCAATAGTTCTGATTTTTAATGGGAGTAATGAAGCCTTCGATCTGTTGTTTTTTTGTGTTGACTCCACAGTCAACAAGGTAGAATTTTTCCTTTTTGTGTGTCATATAGTATTCGTTCATAAAAACTCATCAAATAATAACTGTTTTAATCAGTGTGTGCCAGTCACATTTTTTTGTACTCTTTGATCAGTGGAAAACCTTTCTCTAAAATGTATAGTTAAGGAAGCTTATGTTGGGGTTAGTATGCAATTTTTGCTAAATATTTTTGATTGACAACTGATCAAACTCTGCTTAAAACATGTCTTTGCTACTTCAATTTTATGCTACAGTAGAAAGCCAATGTGATGGTGACAGGAAATAAATATTGATCATATTAAACAAGTGGCTAGGTTTTGATTCATAAATTCTTCCAGAAACAGCTAGCACTAGATTATTTATTGGGATGTTAGCTTAGTAACTTGATTCCTGTACTTAATAGACTCAGCAATGTAAATTATGATTAAACTGTGAACTTGAGATAAAAATCATTTAAGCATTTTAATGTTATTTTAGTTAAAATTCTTAGTTATCTCACCCACAAACCCTACAGTGAAATGGTCCTGATTAACAAATATAGGTGGTATGTTTCTAGGACTCTTCCAAATGAGTGAACTTTCACCTAGAAGACAATGCCAGAAGTTATACAGTACCTGGTGTACTACTAACAGATTTTGGTATCCTGTAAAAATCTTTTATTTTCTTTCCACTGAACAGTGATCTTACAATTATTATCTTCCTATGAGTTATTTCCCTTTCTCACTTTCCATGTGTGTTTCCTGTTGACAATATAGTAATATGGTCTATTAGCTTTGGTAACATGTTTAAATTTGGCATTATTTTCGTTTTGAATTCAGTATACTTATCATTTCTTTATTTTTTCCGAGATTCCAACTGTCTTTTCTATGGAATACATCATTTTTCTTCTTATTTATATATTTTCATGTGCTTTTACTTCTGGGCTTGGAGCCCAGATTCTCCCAGGCTTTGTTCATTCTTCACATTTTGTCCCAGATCATTTTTGGTGAGTGTTTAAATTAACAATGTGATCACCATGTTACTTCTGCTGTTTTTTTTTTTTCTGTAGAATTCCACACATTATGTTTTATTACTCACTGTAATTATCTGTAAATTAGGATAGTGTCTACTTAGTTTCTAAGCATTTATTTCTTCTTATTTTTTGCCATTTTACTGCTTTTATTTGGTAGTTTTCTTTTTTTAATTTTTCAAAATGTATTTATACATTTACATTATATCTCAATTGTAGGCCCCTCCTTTCTTCCTAGTCCCACCTAACAAGCCCCTATCTCTATTACTCCAACCCTTTCTCCTCAAAGAAGGCAAAGACCCCAATGTGTAGGTACCACCCTGCAAAGGGACATCAAGTCACAACAGGACTATCCTCTCCTACTGAGGCTCAACAAGGTAGTTCAGTTAGGGGAAGGGGATCCAATAGCAGGTGCCACAGTCAGAATAGCCTTCTCTCTAAATTTTATGGGACTCACATGAAGATCAAGCTGCATACGTGCTATAAATATGTAGTGGGCCTAGGTTCAGTTCCTGCATACTCTTTGTAGTTGGAAGTTCAGTCTCTGTTATTTGACACTGTAGGTCTTCTTGTGGTGTCCTTGACCCCTCCTGATTGTTCATTCAGGGCATAGAGAGGGGAGTTGAGAGGGTAGTAAGAACAGAAAAAGGAGAGAGAGAGAGAGAGAGAGAGAGAGAGAGAGAGAGAGAGAGAGAGAGAGAGAGTAGAGGAGTAGAGGCTGTCCCTGAGCATGTGAAAAGAGGGTGGGGAAGTGGGAAGAGAGGCAGAGCAGGAAGGAAAGGACAGAGCAAGAGCAAGAAAGCAAGAGGTCATTAGGTTTCTTAACTATGAGAAATGAAATGGATGAGTTTTTTGAAGTTCATTAAATAATAAATTGCTGTATGAGCCACATGATGTCATGTACTTCTGAAGAGAATCTACTTTCCTTATATGCCTCACCTATTGAAGTATGTGAACATGAGAAATCCTATATCACCCAGCATGGAACACTGAGCTGTCCATTGAATTGAAACCAGAGTGTTTGTTTAGAGTACTCATTGTCTTATGAGTACATTCATAGCCTAGAGATGGAGAATCTGCCCAGATGGGCCTATAGACATCATGGATACCAATTTAAAATACATTCACAAATCATATTTGTCCTTTGAATTTAACATTAACCAGAATTTGATTCAGTATCTCAATTTCAGTTACTGGGATTCTGGGCTTCTTAATCTGAATATGTCTGCTTAATTCTCCATAGCTGAGTTATGATATAGCCTTGTTAATTATTTTCCATGTTTGCTGTCACAGTTTGAATCTGAAATGACTGTTATGTACTCATGTGTTTGACCACCTGGTATCGGTATTGTAGCACAATTTGGAATGTCATAGAACTTTTAGGAGATGGGGCTTTCTTTATATAGTCTCTTATGAGTAACAGGCCTTGGCATTTTATAGCTGTACTGTACTTCCTGTCTGTTATCTGTTTTTTGACTGTGTATACATGTGACTAGTCAACCTACTGTTTTTGCTGCCATGTCTTCTGAAGAATTATGAACTGTTTTTCCAAAACTGTAAAGGAAAATATTATCTTCCTTCCTGGTAGTGCCTCTTATGAAGTCATAGCAACAGGAGATATGAATAATCTATGCATACACATGATGTCATTTTTATATATGCACAGTATTCCTTATTGATATGTTTCTTATAGTTATTATTAATTTGCAGAAAAAATATATTAACCTGGACTCTGCTAGTCTTTATTTAATTAGGTGACTTTGATTTTTTCTAAATATTTCAAGTCAGTTCTGTTACTGCTTGTTATATATGATCTTCAACTGAAATAGAGTACAACTATTAAATATTCATCATAGTTCTCTTTAAGAAACAGAGAAAATAGAAATAATTAGACAGTACAAGTACAGCACAAAGTTTTGCTGAGGACTTCTCTTAATGATTTACACATTATTTTAAAAACACTCACTGGGCTCTAGGAAGATAAGTCTGTAAGGGAAAGGGCCTTCCATCAGCCTCATAATTGGGGTCTAAGCCACCCTTAGGACAATCCTGGTATAAAGAGAGAAATTCTCGTAGGTGGACACAGATAATCAAAATGGGAAATAATAATTGAAAAAATAGAAAATAGATTAATTATAGTAGTAGTAGTAGTAGTCTCCAAGAGACTAAGCAACCAACCAAAGAGCATACGTTGGCTAGTGTGCTAGTCTGCACCCTGTCCTCTCCCCCCACCCCCCACATATAGAGCAGAGAACTGCTTTGTCTGGCCTCAGTGAGAGAGGATGCGCCTAATTCTGTAGAGACTTGAAGTCCCAGGGAAGGGGATGTTGGAGGGGTGCAGTGAGGTGAATCAGGGATTGGGTGTTAGTTGGGTGGGGGTGGGTTGCTGGATATGGGAACACCTTCTCAGAGGCAAAGGGGAGGGGAGATGGGTTAAAGAATACTGGGAAGAGAGACAGGGAGGAGTGACATCATTTTGAATTTAAAAGAAAGAAGAAAGGAAGGAAGGAAAGAAGGAGGGAAGGGAGGAAAGACGAAAGGAAGGAAGGAAGGAAGGAAGGAAGGAAGGAAGGAAGGAAGGAAGGAAGGAAGGAGGAAGGGATTCTGTCCTTATGTGAAATGATAGTAAAATGTTCTCAGTAAAGTAAAGCAGGACCAAAAATTTATTTGGAATGTATTTATCTTGTTAAGCACAAAATATGTTGTTTTAATCCTACTACTGTCATTGTCAAAGCTTTCTTTTATATACAGAATAACTTTATTTTCCAAATTTGGGGGGGTGGGGAAGATTACATAGTAAGTAATGAATTTTATATCTGGGTAAATTTTTATAAAATACCAATTTCAAACTTTAGTGGGTTTAGTTCCCCCTAGTGGCAATTGGTTGAGATTCTACAAAATTCATGAAGCACTAAGACAAGCACTTAATTTATATTTGCAAAATGATCTCCATTTCTCACATTTTTCAATAGATCATACTCATCCTCTGCATAGAATACAAAGTCATGTTAGAAGGAAAGATTGGTTTTTTTTTATTTCTAGGTCAATGATTGCTGATCATGGTGAAATTATTCTCCTTTGTTTTCAACAACAGATTAAAATAGTCATAAATTTCAGTTTATTAATTTTAACATATTTAATGTCATTATTAAAAACTAAAATTATACTGATGTGAAAACTTACTAGTAGCCTTAAAACACTGTTGCTACTTCTTTTTTTTAATTTATTTTTTTATTGGATATTTTATTTACATTTCAGATCCCATCCCCTTTCCTCATTTCCCCTCCCTAGAAAATCCCCATCCCATGCCCCCTTTTCCTTTTTGCACTTATACATTTTTTTTTAAATGTTAATCAAAGGCTTTATAAGCTTGGTAATGCTCAATCAGAAGTGTAACCCAATACCCAACCTAGATATATCAACTATCTTTGACTGGTGGAGACACATGAACATCTGCCTCCATGTCCCCCCCTACCTTCTTTCTCTTTCTTTTGCTCTCTCATCACCTAGTTTCTCCTCTCCTTCTTCTCCTCCTCTCCTTACTCCTTCTCTTCCTCTTCCTTCTCCTCCCACCTTAGCTCCTCCTACATATCACCCTTCTGGTTAAAGTTAAAATTTTCTCTCAAAATACAATTAGAGCATAATTATACCAATTTGTACCAGTGAGGTACAAGATAGTCCTAATACCCAGTCCATTATTTTGTTAACTAACCAGAACCTCTGTCATCTCTCCTAACTAAAACACTTAGTTCTGAACCTGGCTTTTTTTTTCTTGGCTTTAGAATGAATATCAGCTGAAAACCACCCACTCAAGTCTTTTCTCTCAAAGTAAATAGCCAGGATTGGCTATGAGACTATAAGTTTTCAACCCTGTCGGAAATCCAGAATGACTGAGTTAACTGAAATTATGGGAAGCACAAAGCATAGCTTCTAAAACTTCTTAATGAGTAATAGCAACCATATGTTATTTTAATACAGGAACCAAATATACAAGACTCTGTTTTACCAAACATGAATATCAATATTTCACTGTTTTAATATATTTAGTGAAATTCTAAATTGATATAAAAATGTTTGCTTCCTCTTGTATATACTTAACACTCTATACACCCCACACAGGCATACAGAAACACATACAAAGAAGTGGCTTTGCTTGAAGACTTGCTAGAAAAAGAAGACATTTCAGAATTTATTTTTATAATTATTTTACTGTCATAAATGATCCATATGTTTCATTACTTTGTGAACTTAAATCCTCAGGCAAAGCATTCTGGAATAGAGTACAAACTAAAAATATTTATTTGAAATAACTACAACTATGATGCACACAGCTATGTTATGTTGGGGAAAAGAAAAAAGAAAAAAATTCACCCTGTAATTAGCATTAAATTACAGTTATTAGGGTTTGACAAAGTGCTGTCTAAAGTATTTTTTTGATTATGTTTAGAAAGTGCATCACATTTTCTAGGAAGCCGTCTTCATTCCAAGCATCTCCAGTCCTTATCCTCTTCTCTTCTCCTCTGTAGGTGTCATTTCTCCTTTGTAGCTTTCGCTTTGTCAACTGTGATATAGTTTGCTTCTGCCCTATGTCTATGAGTTATATAAGACATGTTGCATCCATGAATATTACAAGGATGAGAAGACAGATATTTTTAGATAAAAAACTTTAGTGTGAAATATGTTCTATTGTTTTGTTAGAGCTACAATGTGCTGTGTAGAGCCCAGCTATTTTGTAAATACCATTTTATATTCTTCTGATTTTTCGTTACTTCTTGATGCTAAATTACAACATATTGAATACAATATCTATATTTTACTTTGTTTGTTCTTCTTACTATTTGGTTTTGGTCTATTTGCTGCTTTGTTTTGTAGTACATCATCTTTCTGTAGTCCAAGAATGATTTTTGGCCTTAAAAGCCATGTAACATAGGTTAGTCTTAAACTCATGGTGATTATTCTGACCCAGATACGACTCTTCACATTCTGTCCAACATCTTCTTTTCCACTCCCAACCATTAATGTCTAAACTTAACAATGTTTCCTGTCTATTTACTTAAATGCAATTACACAATATTACTTATTTATTTACATTAGGAACTGTTCAATCTATGTTTCCCATGATGAGTTAATATAAACTGGGCCTGGATCTTCAAAGAAGACACATGATTAAGAGGACTTTCTTTTCTACCATGTGAATGTCTAATACTAAACGGGCATCTATAAACCAGTATTCACTACTTAATCAGAAATCATACTTGAAGAACTTATCTTAGGCTTCTTGGCTCCAAGGATGCTGAGAAAGAAACCTGTTTACTTTTGTTTGAAGTTTCCCAACTATTTTAAGTTCTTATAGTAACCTAAAAACATTAGAATAACTAAAGAAACTAAAAACAAAAGCAACATGTTTTAAAGTACATGTGTAGAAGAAGTATACAAAAACTCTTCTCCAAGTAGAAAAAAAAGAAACAATAGCAGAAGGGACAGAGAGAATTGTAGCGACTGAAGATGCAAAAATAATAGAAGGGCTCTTAAAGCAATAAAAATGGTTAAATCAGAAATGAACAATGATGCCTTAAAGCACAGACAAAATGAATATTAAGAACATAACACTTTAGTAGAACTTTTGGAGTACATTATGTTGTTAGAAGTCAGGACAGAAGACCAGCCTGTATAGTATGTGCTGGAAGTGGCCCCCAAAGAAATTACATGATAAAGGTGACTTTTAAGGGACTGAAACAAAGCATATGAGGCATTTAAGTGTAAGGATAGCAATCAGCTTCTTACAAACCAGACCATTAGACACTTAAAATTCTTACCCAGTTGATGCTATTCTTTCAGAAGTTAAACTGAGTCAAGGTTAATTTGATATCTAAGAGTCCAACTAATCAGAGAGAGATTACTTTATAAATTGGGAAATGTCCAGAGTATTTAAGAAGTTAACATTGGTCAAGTTATTCATAGATAACACAGTCAAATAAGAGAACATTTATATAAATGAACAATGTATTCAAAACAGAGACTTTTTCACAAAATGCACAAAGTTTCAAAGGACACTGAAAAAGAAAATCATTCATCCCAGCAGCCATAAAACCGTTGGAATTTGTACTATAAGAAAATCTAAGAACAGATGTTTTCAGTGGTAAATTATGAATTCAAGGAGAAATTAAATTAACTTTACAGAACACCAGTGAAATGGATAAAGGCTAACATTTTCCTTTTGTAATATTTAGTTAGATAGTTACTGAAAATGAACATAATATTGTAAAATAGACATCATAATCCCAAACATGTACTAAAGTCTAGTCCTACTTGGTATATTTTTATAAGATAATTTATGATAAGCTGAAGATTTTATGTAATGAATTGGAAATCTCACCAAAATCTAGTCACCTTCTTAGGTATCTAAAATACATTGTTTCTTTTTATTCTAATAGAACAAAATTATGAAACACAACATTAAGCAGTGTTTCAGTCTTGCAAAAGAGATGTATGCTCACTGAGTATATGAGAAAAACAAAGGAATATGAAATTAAATATAAGTCATGGTGTATTCAGATTTTCTTTGGGTAAAATGATTCTCTATGAGGAAAACCAAAAGATACCAAGAGAAATTAATACTACATAATTTGTTTAAAAATATTGCAAGATGCAATAAAATAAACCAGTTTATCTATATAGTTCCAACAAATATCAGAAAGTTTAATAAAATTATTTCTATTTTAAGAAAAATAAAATAGAAACACTGAAGTCTATTTATGAAAAATTACAAATACAATCCTGTAAGCACAGAAGCTCATTGCAGGTTTTCAACTGTCTCTCTGCTCCTCCAAATTCAATCACCCATTTTCATTCCCATACCTGCATCAGAACACCTGCTGCAGCTGACATTTCAGCTGCTCACCAACTCGAATGTATCAGAAAGATCTTCCCCTCCTAGCCTTCTCCCTGCCACTAATTGCTTTTAGCAATCAACTCCATTGGGCAATTCATGGGAACCCACAGAAGAGTTTGGCCATAGAAGAAAGTTGGCTACCTACAGATCTGCATCTCTTCCTCCATTTCTCCAAGTCCACCATCCAGTCTCATACTCAGCTTTGTAGCAAACCATCTATTGTTGTCTCTAGTCGATTTATTTTCCTGTTGTGAGGAGACTAAGCAGAATCTGCTGAACAAGCTGGCTTTTCTCCCTCTTGTGGATCCTTCAGAACCCCTCTCCTAGCCCACCCTATTTCTAAGAGTCAGCTCACTATATCAAAAACATAGAACTTATATGGTATTAAACTTCCAGTGTTTCTACTTATCAGGACCCTAGGAGAATTTCCTCCCAGACAACACACTGCCACCACAATATTCTTAGAACCAGAAGGACAACAGAAATCAAAAGCAAAAGCACACTTCCATCAAAAAGAAGAAAAGATATTAGCACCGGCAAAATCAATCTTCCCAATACCAGATGCATAGACACTAGCATAAAAATATAATCAACAGCCAGCACAATAAGACTCCACTGAAGCCAATCACTCCTTCTGACTTCCCTCCCATGAGTCATTGCTTTATGCCATACTCCAATTCCAGCTGGCATTTCCCAGGAAAACACAAGGTAGTTGGGCCAACAGGTAGGCTAATTGGAAAAGCATTTTTAAAATTGTTCAGCATCTTTAGCAATCAGGGAATCACAAATACAAACTCCTGAGATTTCATCTAATACCCTTCAATAAAGGCTAATATCAATAAAGGAAGTGCCAGCTCCTCCTGGCAAGGATGTGAAGGAAAGAGAACACTCATGCATTGCAGCTCAGACTAGAACCTTGTACAGCCATTATGGAAAACAGCGTAGTTTTTCTTCAGTAAGATGGAACTCTATCTACTTCAAGATACAACAATATCACTTTTTACTAATGCTATGATAAAGCATTATGACCAGAGCAATTTGGGGAGAAAAGAGTTTATTTGCTTTACACTTCCAAAAGTACAGTTCATTATCAAAAAACAGGAAGTCAAACAAGACAAGAACCAAGAGGCAAGAACTGATCCAGGGGCTATGGAGGGGTACTGCTTACTGGCTTGCTCATCGTGGCTTGCTTAGCCTGGTTTCTTGTAGAACCCAAGACCACCAGTCTAGCAATGGCACTACCCACAATAAGCTGGCACTTCCCTTATTAATTAATAGTAAAGAAAAAAACCCTACAGCTGGATCATATTAAGGTATTTTCCCAATTGAAGTTATTTCCATTCAGATGACTCTGCTTTGTGTCCAGTTGATGCAAAACTAGCTAGGACAAGCACTTTTCAACATATGCCCAAAAGACACTTCAGCCTTCTACATATACATTTGTTTAACTCTATTCATTGCTACTCCTCTATACATAATATCCAGAAGGTGGAAACAATCTAGATTCCCCCAACAGAAGAATGGATATAAAAATGTGGTACATTTAAACAATGAGTTCATTTCCCAATATGGGAGTCAAGCATCTAATAACCTTCTGTAGCTGCCTACAGGAGCCTAGCATGCCTGTCCTCTGAGAGGCTCCATCCAGCAGCTGACTGAAATAAAAGCAATTACACATAGCCAAACACTGGATGACAATTGGTGACTCTTATGGAATAGTTGGGGGAAGGGGGGGGGGAGGATTGAAGTTGTTACTGAAGGGATAAGAACCTCACCAGAGAACTGACAAGAGTCAACTAACCCGGACCTCTGGGAACTCTCAAGGTCTGAAAACCAACAAAAGAACACACATGAACTGGAATCCCCCCCCCCCCCCCAGTGCATACATAGTATACATGTAGCTCTGTCTTTATATGGACCTCCAACAACTGGATTCAGAGGCTCTCCTTAAAGCTGTAGGTTGACTGTGGTATCTATACCCTCAAAGGGTAGACTTGTGTGGACTCAGTAGCAGACACTTGGTGTGCCAGTGTGGAGGGATATGCAGGAGGTGGACACTCTCCTGGAAGAGAACAAAAGGAGTGGAGGAGTATCTTTGTGGTGGGCCCAGGAAGGGGAAGCATTTGGGTTGTAAATAAATAAATAAATAAATAAATAACAATGAAAAAGAATGAATACCCAACTGGGCATCATTTCTTTTTCAGCAAATAGAGTTTCCAGTACTGCAATTTAGTTACATTTAGCTGAGTTGCTGGCCATAGGAATCGCCATGAGAATTTCCAAACAGTGAAGGCTGTTGCTGCTTTTATATGTTGCTGTCCACGAACTGACATTGCTACTGATCAAAACATAAAGGAGTGATTAAATGATTCCGAATGACATTCTGTTTTACTCATAAAACAATGCCTTGTCAAGACATCACCAGCATAGCCTTCTCCTGCAGCAGGTGGAAACAAATTCAGAGACCGACAGGGAAAGATTATGCAGTTAGAGGTCTAGGAACACTCAGCCCTAAATGAGACTTTTCTACTAAATCCTTCCCCTCAGAGGCAAGAGAAAAGAAGACAGAAAGTAAGAGCCAGGGGAATTGAAGGATGAACTTTGAATGGATATGAACAGAGGTCATATGAACTCACGGGGACTGAGGGAGCATGAAGAAGGAAAGTACAGATATACACTAGGTCCTCTGCATGTATACTGGAGCTTCAGTTCACTGTTTGCATGGATTTCCTGTATGAATAAGTGAAGGGATTCCTGATCGGCAGGACTTCTCTTGGGTTGTTTTCCATCTGTTTGTCTTGTCCAACTTTGACGTGCTAGTTTTGTTTTATCTTATATTTTTGTTATAATTGCCTAGAATCCTGTCCTTTTCTAATGAGGGACAAAAAACAGAGTGAATTTAGAAGTGAGGAGAAATGGTGAGAGGTTGGGAGAAGTCGAGCGAAGGGAACTGTAATCAGGATATATTATGTTAGAAAATCATTTTCAATAAAAGGGAAATAAGTAAAAGTACATATTCATGAATTAAGAAAACTATAAATCCATATGAAGTATGAAACAAAGAGAAAATATGAAAATATCTTTCTCATGTGTCAACAAAACAAATATATTCAAACAAACAAAGCCAGAAACTGTCAAAAATTCCTGCCAAATTATCTATGTGTTCAACATGATTCTTGGTGAAACATAACTAAAACTTGTTTTTTTTTAAAACTGATATACAGAATCTAAAATTAGCTCAAAAATATTAGCTATAGTCATAATTAAAAATAATAAATGCTATATTATCCTAAAGTACTGAATACTGTACACTCTGAGGATTTAAAGTAAAAGTGATTTTTTTATATATAAAAGTTAAGATTTGTGATTCTTTTAAGATTTTTTTATAAGACTAATTTTAGGATAAATGATATGATTGATCCTTTCTTTGTAACTACAAGAGAAATAGCTGAAAAATAAATATTCTGCTTATTTAAACTTTAATCTATAAAAAGTTGTTTAGACACAAATGTATGTGGGTTTGGGGGAACAATTTGACTTTCATCTGTGTTATGTTTATTCATATAAGGGTATTGCAAACATACTGCTTGTTTTTTGTTTTTAAACATATACTAATTGGAATCATTCACTTGAAAAAAATAGAATGTAACCACATTGTAATTTTTGTATCTCTTGAAAGACTTTGCTGGGATGTATAAGTGGTAAAAGAAAAATATAAAGTTGGTGGAACTTTGTTTCATCCACCAAGTGTGTGTGTGTGTGTGTGTGTGTGTGTGTGTGTGTGTGTGTGTGTGCATACATGGATGGTTTTTCCTCTTTTCACTGGTCCCAGAGAGCTTTTCACCGGCTCTTACCTTTCACTGCTAGCCCCAGATAACAAAGTTTTGCTCCTTCAGAGAAAAGTCAGCTGAGTGATTAACTACCCACTCCATGCCTCTTCTCTGTAAGCCTGACTTGTAGAAGCTGGCCTTCAGCAAAAAGCAATCATAAACTTAAAATTTAAAATGCCAACATAAATACCCTTATGAGGAAATAATCATGAACTTATTCAAAGCAAATATTTGTGATATTTAGCATCAAAGGTCATGCTATCTTTTATATCCATCTTTCTGTCCATCTAACTAAAGATAAACAATAGGATAAGAAAATTGGTAATGACGAATTGGGATAAACTCCTTGCCAGATACTTTATCTTAAATTTACTGGCAGTACACATGTTGATTCTTTAAGTCTTTAACATATTTGTTCTTAATTTAATATATAAGTGGGATGTCGAATATTTGTTTGAGTAAAGGAGCCCATGAAAGCTAGAAAATGGTTTGAAATCCCCTCATGGCTGGTTGTGAGTCAGCTAGCATTGTTGCTGAGAGCAGGACGCAGGTTCTATCTAGTAGATGAAATTGTTGTCACTCACTAAATCATCTGTCCAGATTTATACATCAACTTGTCCTGCTCCATTAACAAACAGCCCAGTAAAGGTTAGTGAAAACTTTGAATAGAAACTTAACTACATAAAGTATCTGATGGAAAATAAGCACAGGAAAAAAATATATGCAGCACTTGAATCATTTGAGAAATATATACTACAACAACAATGAGATATGTCACTAGGATGTTCAAATTGGACAAATATGCTGAGTATCTACCAGAGGAAGCACTTGCAAATCTGTGGAGGATACAACCCCTATACATTACCAAGTACATTGTAAGACTAAAATATCCACACTGAAAGTAGCTAAGCCATTTGGAACCAAGGTGCTATTAATTTATCCCATGATTTTTATTAAACTAAAGTATTTACAGAGATTTGTATGAATGTTTGTAGGAATTCCATATGTGCTATACAACTCTGGAATGTACCTTACCAAGTGACCGACAAGAACAGAAAAATTTAACCTTTAGTTATAGGGATTATTATTTACTTATATGGATTGTTGTTAACAAATCAACTGGTGAAACTGTTATTTTATATTACTCCATTTATGAAAATTTTACTAATTCCATATTTATCTACAATATCTAGAATAAATAAAGGGCAGATAGAAATGGTTAGTATGAGAAATGTTATAACATGGGAGGAAGCTTTCCAGACACCAGACATGCCTACTGTCTTTATTGCCTAGATACTCTCTGAGAATTTATTTCAAGTCCTATCAAAATGTAACCTTCAATATGTGCAGGTTTATTATATAAATCATTCCTCAATGGTCAAATAAAATGTGTGGTCTTTAGATGTTATATAATTTTGTCTTCTCTCAACCACTAATGTATACATTGATTAAAAGCAGACATATACCCAAATCACAAGAGTTACAGAAGTGAGTGCATGATTCCAAAGAGCCAAGATTAATATATATTGAAGAAAAAATTATAAAGAAGCTGAAATTAGAAGCTTAAGTGTAGTAGGCTGTGGTAAAGGAAAAGAAAAATGTATATAGGCATGTAAATATACTGATTCCCAGTGTTTCAGAACAAAAAAAGAGAACATGCCTTTTTCCCTTATTTACAATTATCTACTCTCATTTCTATTATTTACAACTATAATTTAATTGAAAGTTCCAAATAATAACAAATAACAGTGTGTCTATAACTGAAGATTCTATATGTTAGTGTTTCATTATACTGTATTAGGATTATTTTTTCATGAAAATGGGGGTTGGGAGAAGGGAGATAGTTCTATGTTATATTCCTCGGTCCTAGATTTTAAAGTCTAGAAGCCAATGAAAATGAATGGAAATTCACTGGAAATGCGAAAATCAAAAAATCAATTGTGTGTGTACTCATTATAGGTTTGGTATTGTATGTATGAGATAGATTCTTGAAACTGAAGACTGTTTTACACATACATATATGAATGTTCGAATCATGTATGCTTGAAATTCTACCATTTTCAATACTGATGCAGGAGAATCTTAAGGTGCAGTCAGAGTGAGTTTCACAAAGAGACCTTATCTCAGAAACAGAACAGCCAGCCAGCAGTAACTCAGGAATAATGTGCTTGCCTAGCCTGCAATGCCTTGGGTTCTGTTCTCAGGACCATAAAAAGAACAAAACTCTAATTAATGATTTGACCTTTTACAACTCCCATTCTGTACACAATTTTATGATTTATTTTACTTCTCTATTTTAAATAAATTGCTTGAAGATTTTCAATGTCACAATATTTGAATGCATTCTTACAAATTCAAATGTAATTTAAAATATATTAGTTCTGAAGCAAACTACTCACAATAGCATCTAATTAGACTCTTTTATACTTGGAATCATTTTAACATCTGTATGTGAAGCATCATTAAATCCATATTACTTTTCATTTGTAAAGTCTTTATCTAATGTGAGCTAAGGTTGGAAGTTTAGTCTCAACCTTTGACTTCTATTTTGGGCTGCTTATTTTTGATAAAGTAAAGACAAGAGACTTTGTTTCTTTTTTTCTTTACTTAAGTAACCCTCCATCAAGTTAGAATAAGTTGAAACTATTTTGAAATATGAGAAAACAAAGGTTATTGCATTCACACTCTTATTTTTGATAACATATTACAAAAAAAACTTTAAAAATTTTCCTTTGTCGCTGACTCTCTCTCTCTCTCTCTCTCTCTCTATATATATATATATATATATATATATATATATATATATATATATGACTATAATGTATGTGTTGTAGGGTTTTTTGTTATTGTTTGACCTGTCTCTGAACCTACTCATCCCCCATTAGATAGTTATATGCTTTATAACTCATCAAATTGCAAAGCTTCTGTAAGGCAAAGGACACTATCAATAAGACAAAATGGCAACCAACAGATTGGGAAAAGATCATTACCAATCCTAGATCTGATAGAGGGCTAATATCGAATGTACACAAAGAACTCAAGAAATTAGATGCCAAACAACAAAATAACCCCATTAAAAATGGGGTACAGAGATAAACAAAGAATTCTCAACTGAGGAAACATGAATGGCTGAGAAGCACCTTAAGAAATGCTCAACATCATTAGTCATCAGGGAAATGCAAATCAAAACAACAAATCAAAATACAACCTCACACCAGTTAGAATGGCTAAGATCAAAAATTCAGGTGATATTAGATGCTGGCGAGGATGTGAAGAAAGAGGAACACTCCTTCATTGTTGGTGGGGTTGCAAGCTGGTACAAACACTCTGGAAGTCAGTCTGGCAGTTCCTCAGAAAATTGAACATAGCACTACCTGAGGACCCAGCTATACCACTCCTGGGCATATACACAGAAAATGCTGCAACATATAACAAGAACATATGCTCCACTATGTTCATAGCAGCCTTTATTTATAATAGTCAGAAGCTGGAAAGAACCCAGATGTCCTTCAACAGAGGAATGGATACAAAAAATGTGGTGCATTTACACAATGGAATATTACACAGCTTTTAAAAATAATGAATTCGAGAAATTCTTGGGTAAATGGATGGAACTAGAAAATATCATCCTAAGGGAAGTAACCCAATCACCAAAGAACACACATGGTATTTATTCACTGATAAGGGGATATTAGCCCAAAAGTTTGAAACAACAAAGATTCAATTAACAGACCTCATGAAGGTCATGAAGAAGGAAGTGTATATGCTTAGGTCTTACTTAGAAGGAGTAACAAAATACCCAAGGGAGCAAATATGGAGACAAAGTGTGGGACAGAAACTGAAGGAGAGGTTGTATGGAGACCATTCCATGTGGGTATTCATCCCATGTGCAGTCACCAAAAATAGACGCTGATATGGATGACAGAAAGTGCATGCTGACAGCAGCCTGATAAGGCTGTCTAATTAGAGGTCCCCCAGAGTCTGACATACCCAGAGGCAGATACTCACAGCTAATCATTAATCAGATCAAGGGTTTCCAGTGGAGAAGTTAGAGAGAAGACTGAAGGAGCTGAAAAGGTTTGTGGTCCCACTAGGAGAGCAAAAATACCAACCAACCAGAGCCCCTCATGGTCTAAACCACTAGCCTAGAAGCACATAGGGAGGGACCCATGACTCTAGCTGTATATGTAGGGAAGGATGGCCTTGTTGGGCATAGGTGGGAGAGGAGATCTTTGGTGACATGAAGGCTGAACACTGAGTAGGGGGGAATCTGTGGATGGGGAGGTGGGAGAGGGGGGTAGGTCTGGGTACACCCTCATAGAAGCAGGAGGGGGGTGGGATAAGGGGTTCCTGGGTGGTGGGAGGAATGAGGTCAGGGGATAAAATTCTAAATGTAAATATTATATTCAAAAAAGGAGGGGGAAAATCTGTTAGAACCAACATCTTTAATAAAATGTCAGCCTTCTTAAAAAATTATCTTGGTACCAAAATTTGTAATGAGAATTGTACATTGCAGAATACACAGCCTTGGTCTATCTACTCATCAAGCAAGCTATGCAGAACTGCTCAAACCTCTGAGGTCCTCAAATTCCAGCTGGCTGCAGTGAATACACAGTGTCAGAGGCTTATCAATTTACTCCTCCCCCAACGCCTCTTCTAATATCTTAATGCCCATAATCAGCTTGAAGAAGTTAATGAAGAGTCAGCACCCCTATTCCCAGGGCTTGGGGACTAAGGTGGTTAATACTGTTCTGTCTTTCTAGGGAAAATTAACAGCTTTTGTGGGAATAGGGAGGATTAGCTAGGATTTATTGCATAGCCATAACCTATTGGTAGAAATCTGTATAATTATTATCAAGATGAAGTTATAACTTCTTAAATGGTACAAAATTTACTTTGATTTCAAATTGAAGGTTTCTTTGGTACGAGCTTCTTATTGACATAAAAGTGAGATGACTATTGATACTCTCATAGGCATTATACCTGTATAACACATTTAGTAATACAAGGCCTACACCCAGTCCTTTAACTTTTTCAACTGATTTGAGATGGCTAGCCTGTGAGTTAAGGGATTATAGCAAATTTGTGGCTTGGAGTTTATTGTTAGGGTGTTTTCTATATTTTATTTAGAAATAGCTGAGTGGAGTTAACAGACAACAGTCCAGATTACCTTACATGGATAGTTGGTTTTCAAAATGTCAGAAGTCCACAGAATTGACTTTACAAACATTTCTGTATTAATGTTCATTTTGATTAGAGACCTGTCTGCTCCTGACAACTTCCTGTATTGGATTCTAAGAAGAAATTGAGCATCCTTGGAGTTACTCCAGTTGTGGTGAGACACCCAACTAGGCAAGAATTGCCTCTTTTCATCTACAGGCAAATTACTGTCCAGAAAAGGATACACTTGCAGAATAGTTGACTGATTATATCTGACTAGACAAAGTAATCAGCCCTTAATAATTCTGCATCACTAGGTCTGTCAGATGATCCTGGGCCAGAAGGCTGAAGATCAGATGCTCCAACGTTTTGTAGTATAGGGAGTGTCCAGGTATTCAGTGGTCTCTATAAATTGGTAAGTTTTATAAGCTATGCTTTGTGCTTCCCACAATTATAGTTAACTCAGTCATTCTGGATTTCTGACAGGGTTGAAAACTTATAGTCTCATAGCCAATCCTGGCTATTTACCTTGAGAGAAAAGACTTGAGTGTATGGTTTTCAGCTGACATTCATTTTAAAGTCAAGAAAAAAGCCAGATTCAGAACTAAGTGTTTTAGTTAGGGGAGATGACAGAGGTTCTGGTTGGTCAACAAAATGATGGATTTTCTAAAAATCTATAAACACCGTTACTCCCTCACAATATATGCATATAAATACCAGAGCTGGGATCTTAGCATTGTCTACTGAAAATTTAAATGTGTTGTGTAGTGCATTATTAATTTTTGTTTTTGTTTTGTTTTTCTAAAAACAAACAAAAATGGCACAGATGGCAATATAAAGCTATGACTTTGGGAATTTTGTCACCACTAAACAACAAAAATGTGCTTTAATTGTTTGACTTCTGCCTCTAACATCAATGGGAAAATCAATGATGTCATTTGTCAGACCAGATGAGAAAATCTATAGGATGACAAAACAGAAGCGGTGTGTGTGTGTGTGTGTGTGTGTGTGTGTGTGTGTGTTTTCTTTTGCATAAGCAGCTGTCAGAGATTAAGGTGTGATACAAGAAAGATACTCTTTCAAAATTAAATCATAACCACCTCTGAATAAATGAGCATTGAACCTCAGTCCAGATACAAGTTCACAAAATTTGAGGAATGTTTAAGTCCTATTTAGCTTAAGGCATTATTCACAGTCAGAGTATATTAAGATTAGCTTAATCATACTTGTGAAAAATTAAACAAAAATTGTAACAATGAGTACTGTGTTAATCACATAGAGGAAGTATAAAGAAAATTGAAAGCAATAACTTTCTTAGTCTGATGTTTTAGCTTTAATTTTGTCTAAGGAACTAAAGATGTAATTTAATAAGAAAAATCATTAAGTTTGTTTAATATTTGATCATGAATTTTATTGGAAACAGTATTGGCTATAAACAAAAATGTCATGAAATAATTACTGATCTGTTGTTTTATTAATCATTTCATAAAAGATATATATTTTATCAAAGTTACATTTTATCTAAACTAGAGTGAATGTAAAAACTCAAAGAATTTAGGCAAAGAATCAAACTAACAAATATATATAAACATTATTTATGTCTTGCCTTTCTGCTTTCAAACTCAAACTGACCCATGACCCTCTGTATTGAATTTCTCATTGAAACCAATAACTGAAATGAACAAACATCCCTATTTTTCTAGTGACTATGGTTTCTAATTAAATCTATATCTTAGAAGAGACTGAAAATACAATTCACATTCAAGTCTTGCTCACATGGAAGTATGAGGTAATGTTGTAGGACCTAGGGAGGCCCTTTTCTTGTAGCAACTCAGAACTCCATCACGGTAACAATTGTGTTTTAGGACGTGATACCAAGGTCTCCATGGTTGGTATCTCCATCGGATCCACACTGAAGACAGTACATGCAAAAAGAATGAGCCAAAAAAGGAGAAATGTCCATGCAGGGTTGTGAGGAAAAAGTTTATTTTTACTCACTCTCCGTGTCTTAGGACTATTTGCCTACAAAGTTACCTACCATGTGATGCAAAGTCAACTCTCAGCATTTGTACATGACTCTATATTGGTAGACAGTCACATAGTCTTCATCATTTCTGAGTAAAAATTTGTATTTTGTCATTTTCTTGAAATTAATTTCTTATTGGATATTTTATTTACATTTTAGATGTTATGCCCCATTTACCCCTACCCAGAAACCCCCTACTCCATCCTCCCTCCTCCTGCTTCTATGAGGATGTGCCCCAATCCACCACCCACTCCCACTTCCTCAATCTCAAATTCCCCTACACTGAGGAATCCAGCCTTCACAGGACCAAGGACCTCCTCTCTCACTTATGCCCAACAAGGCCATCCTCCCCTACATATACAGATGGAGCCATGGGTCCTTCCGTATGTGTTCCCAGACTGGTGGTTTAGAACCTGGGAGCTCTGGTTGGTTCGTATTCTATTTTATCTTAATCTTGATTGCTTTGTAATAAATTATAAATCTCAAGATATTTACTTCTACATATTTTAACAATGACAAGTGATCATCACTAGAAAAATCAACACCTTTGGTTATTATCAGACTATCTTAAATAGAAATATTTCAATGAAATATGTGATGAGTTTTGTTGAAAACAGAATTATAAGCCTACTCATTGAATTTAATTACTATTATTTCTCAAAATAATAATTCAGTTGAATGCCTTAAAACATTGAAATGAAGCAGAATTCATAAATTAGGAATACTTAAATAATATTGCTATAAGTTTATAATGGAAAAGCATTGTGGAGTCAGTCTATTTGTGGTTATCAGATCACATAAGGTAGGTTCGGAAAGGATGTACTAATTATCTAAGGTCATGAAGGAAGTAAGCATTGAAGACAGACCTGCCAATCATGCCTGGAACTCTCGACTCACAGTTGAACATTTGACATAGTTCAATTAAAAATTTATTACAGCTTACTGAAATATTGAGCACCATGCAGTATTTACATATTTTCATTCCAACTACTGCTGTTTCAGCAGAGCAATTGAAAAAAACAAAAAAATAATATTACCATAAAAATGTCACCTGCAAACTATCCAGTAACAACATACTGACATTAATTCCTACATGAAAAATTTCTAATCTAATCTAATACCCAATCTAATCTAATTAAGGGAATTCCACAATCAATGTAAAAACCAAAGAAATAATTCACAAATGCCAACCCCACATTTTGTTCACCTGTTAATGAGTTTGACTCGTGGTCTGTCAAACCTGCATAGCGCACTCCCTCTCAGTTTTCATGCATGACCACATTAGACTGAGTCTTCAAGACAACAGAACAATATCCACACATATAAAAGCAGAGTCCATTCCATTAAAAAATTATCAGAGAAACCCAAATTTTGAGAGCATTCAAGGAATTTCAGGAAATGATTTGAGCTTAAAGAATTGCTGTGATTTGATAATTTGGATGGGAGTAGAAAAATGTACTTTTTGTGATAAATACATGAAGAAATTTCATATTTTCTAAATACTTTGTGATTTTAAGTCTTTATTCTAAGAAAAGGGGTTGTTTTTTTTTAAATTTGTTCATAGTTTTACTATCAAAATGTATTTTCAACTAGATTTTCTCTAAGAATATTTACAAATAATATGTTAGCATGACTAAAGAAGAATGAAGGAATAATCTCTTAAATAAGTGGGGAGAAGGAGAGCCAAAAAAACAAAGGGGAGGAGAAAGAGAAAGAGAGAAATTGAGAGACCTAAAGACAGAGGAGAAGAAGAAATAGAATATGTATTTTCCTTTAGTATATTCAGCCTTTATGCAATAGACTTAATATCTTATCCTGCATAAACTAATATTTGGAGAAAGAAAACTTCATAACAAGATTTATGCTTTGATTTTCAATCTCATATGATTTATTGGTGCCTAGGGATTATACTAAATCAAAACTTAATGTCATTTTGTTAGTAGATATTTCTGAAATTCTGCACAATGGCTTTCATTACCTTTACAGAACAGGCATAATAACTAAAACACTTTCTTGCTCAGACAGTATTCAGACATTGTTTTAAATGACATATAACATTGAGCATACATATTTTTCTGATGACATTGAGGTACATGGCAGTGTATTAAAATATATTCTGCTTTGAAACTTGTAGAATGCAATATATTAAAATATATTCCATTTTGAAGCTATATCAAAGAGGTTCTTACACATAAATATGCCTGGATTTGAATCTAAGAACAAATGTTGCTAAGTACAATTTATTTTTCAGAGACAGAATAGAAAAGAAAACACTAGTGAACATAATAAAAATAGATGCCCTTGGGGCAGCTGAAAGATAACACATATACACGCATTTATGGGCAGCATAAACTAATGAGCCATGGAAATTTTACAAAAATGACATGAAGTTGGCAGTGGGGACACTGGAAAATAAGGGACAAATTGAAGAGGATAATTTTGCAGCAGAAATGATTGTATTATTCTGTATACATATATGAAATTCTTAAAACAAAAAATAAAAAAACTAAAAAAGTAGTAAGATAGCAGGGTCTTAGTATGGATGCTGACTTGATCTAGATAGATTTGCTCATGATTTTTTTTCCTCTGTGACAAAGCTGGTGTGGTTGAAGTCATGTTAGATTACTGAGAGCCTTTGTGTAACCATCATCCTCATGTAGAAGGGCCCATCACAATGCCTAACACTACAGTTACTCAGAAGCATTTATGAGAATGACTAATACCATGAAGCCATGTAGCTGTGCCCTATTGAAATAATGCATACCATTCATTAACACAATTAGACAGGTGAGCAATGAAGAGATGGCTCACTTGTGAAAGGTACTCAGCTGCTTTAATTGTTACCTGTGCAAATTGGTTTACCTAGTTTCATTCTCCCAGTCACTCTTACATCATCTGAACAAGACTGATAATTGTAGGGTGCTATAACAGAGAAGGTACTTAGCATTGCATCTAATGTAGAGTCAAAGAAAAGATGTAATTTGATTCTTAACACCTACAACAGGTGGCTCACATCTTCCTTTAACTCTTTAACATCTGATGCCCCTGGCCTCCATGGACACCAATACTCATATGCACAAACCTACACATAAAGACACACCTATATGCATCATCATAAATAACAATAAACATTAAAAATAACACAAACTAGCAAGATATAATAGTACTAAGGAGGTGAGAGAAAACTGTGTGTCAAAAGACTACTTGGACTGAATAGTAAGTTACTGGTCAGGTTGAGCAACTCAGAAAAATCAACCCATCCCCTTAACAACACCAAAAGAAAGAAGAAAAACATCACTATATAAAGCACAATGAAAAATTTTAATAAACCTACTGTGTATTCCCTGAAACAACAGTGTTTTATGTTCATGCTTGGAAATCGCTAAATAGCTTTGAAATTTACATGAAATAACACAGATTATCAGAATGTATGAATAAAGGCACAGCTAATTGCACTGATATGTTTTGCATATAGTAGTTTAAGTAACATATAGCACAATGGTATTTTAATACCATGGTGTTTCTCATCCTGATATAGCAAAGGGCTTAGATGTTTAAAGCTAAGAACGACCTTTTAACTTCTGGTAAGTGGAACAATACTTTATGTATAAGGAGAATAAACATGCATAGATTTTTATAAACAGTACAAAATGCAATATTGATATTGGATTAAGCAAGTGTTTACTATACACTGTTGCCTGTAATTATTTTGGTAGATTATTCATTTAAGTATGGAACACAACACAGCACATATGTGATAGTAAAGTACCGTTTTCTAAAATTGATAGAAAAATCCCCTAGTGGGTGCTGCAGATTAGCCAATGACACAGTGGTTGCCTTACATGTACAAAGTCTGGGGTTCACCTTGGCATTTGAAAATACAGAGATGAACAATAAACTAATAAATTTGAAACTACCTCTTTAAGGGTAGATAGAGCAGTTATACAGTAGATAAGGTGCTTGACTCTAAATCCAAGAACTGTATTTCAGTCCAGAAAGTCTGCATTGTGGAAAATGCACACTGCCTTCTATAAATCACACTGCTATATCCCAATGTGTAACATTGTGTGTGTGCACATACAGATGCAGATAAGCACACATACAGACACACACACAAACACACAAACACAAACACACAAACACACACATATACTACACTTGTAGTGAATGGGCATTGATGTTTCATTGTAAAGAAAAAACTTTATTTTATTAATATTTATGCTTTAGAAAGCTGAAATTTTGGTGATATTGCAAACAAAGGGTTAAGACTTACTGCATGCTGGATGACAGTTATTTCTTTAATGAGACATGTTTCAAACTGCTGTCACTACTGAATAAGAGAAAGGAATAAATGTTTGACTCTCTGTAGCATGAGTAACGGTGGCCATCAAGAAATGTGCAAAAAGCTTGATAGTCCATAATCATATTCTTTCTCATAAACTGTCTGTTTGATTCTGTCCCTCAGAGGAGAAGACATACTTATAAATCTTCAGCTCATGATGAGAGAAAAATATTCTCAGAGATTCAAGCAAAACCCTCTACACCCCAGAATCTGGTAGCCAGACAAGTGTCAGCATCAACAAGGAAATGTAGAAAGACACTTATTTGTAAGGAGGAAGAACCTGCTGTCATTACAAAATTTCTACAAGAAATAGGGCATGCACAACTCAGCAAGTGACTATAGAAACCAGGTAAAGTCAAAAGAAACACAGAGAGGCTGCCAATTCTTTGAGCAGGCAAAACCCATGATTCCTTTCATGTCAAATATAAAGAGTATTTCAAGAAAATAAACACAACTAATGCAGACCATTATATAAGATTTCAGTCTCTATAAAATCTCAGGAATCCCTTTTATTTCCTCTGTAGTCACAGGTCTTGTAAAGCAATAACTTGCACATAGCACATGATGATTTGAGTGGTAAATCCGTGGACCAACTACAAGCACTAGATGCACAAGTATGTTAGTGGCTATCGATTTAATTGATTTCATTTGACAAATTGGTTTAATGATTTAAATTTACTCAGCTTGTTATGAAAGAGCTTTAATGGTACTGTGGTTGTTTTATAAAATGTACTTGTGGATTTAAAGACATGGAAAGGTAAACTAGAACTTCAGTCCAGAATACATTTGGATAAATATTAAGAATGAAATGTGCATTTTTATAACACATAGGAGTACTGGCATTTTTGAGACAGGAAAATCTAAATATTAAATAGTATATTCAATCAAACATACTGAATGCAATTTACAGAAAACTAAAAATAATTCAGCAAACAATATCTGAGATAAATTAGAAGTAAATAAATGTACGTATCATTTACTAAAATTAATTCATTTAAAATATAAACTGTCTGTTTTGTGTGCCAAATTATGGATTTAAAAAAGATATATTATTGTACCAAAATCACAATATTCAAGCAACTAGATTAAGGTACCCACTTGATTAAATGTGTTCTTAGTCACAAACTATATAGGGTGAATAACCATTATGTAATGAGAGTGCTTCTCTAGGGTTTTAGTATTTCAGTGTCATTTCCAATTCTATGAATTTAATCACCACAAAAAAGATAACTTTGACAGATTTGAAACCAGAAAATCAATCCATTTTATGTCTTTATGAATCCTGTATCCTTTGCCCGCAGTTCAACCCTTCTTCATTATCTAAAATTACCCTTTCTTAATCTTAATGTATTTAATACACTTCCCACCCATATAGCTGTTCACACACACACACACACACACACACACACACACACACTTCTAGGCTTTGATTCACATATGAGAACAAACATTAATTTTATTCTCTTTGAGTTTAGGCAAACTTTTCTAATATAATACTTTAACTTTTATTTAATAAAAAGAAAATTTAAAATTAACCAACTATTGCTTGTTACTTCAGTTTTTAGATTTGTAAATTAAAATTTTGTAGATATATTTTGTAATCTGTGTAAAGACCTCATTAATTTAAAATAGAAACATAGCTGTGTTGAAAACCTCTTTGTAAAGTTAATTGAAGATGAATTTATTTTTTTTTTTTACTGAAACATAAGCCTATTCTTTACTTAGGAAACTTCTGACTAAACCACATATAATTTGTTACTGAGGATAAATTTATCAACTATTTACAAACATTACTAACATAATGAAAAATTTCTTTTTGAAATAATTACTGTCATATCTATCATGCTTTTTAAAAATCACCTAATATTTAACTTTATTATAAAAGTTCATGAGTACCTGAGAAGAACCAGAGATAAAGTAGAATTTAATATGAAATAAACAAGAAATAAGACCTTACCCCAGTGTCTAACTACAATAACTAGAATAAAATTTCCCTCTCAGATTCATTTTCTTCCATTGTTTTCAATTATGAAGTCTAACAGCTATTGATTGACTTTAATACATAAACAGTATAATAATCTTTCTCCATTTGTCAAAACCCCATTTCTTCAAAGGAAAACATGGAGTCCATGTTAAATTTGTGACATATCCTTTCTGTGAAGATGAAAATTCTGAGTCAAATATAATCATCCTGGAATTAAGCCAAGAACATAGTTTCAACAAAAAGGATATTTTTAACATCACTCTAGGTGACCTCTTGTACAAAGGGTATGTCTCTAAAATATAAACACAGTAAACTATTTGTCACAAAATATGATATAATGGTTTAACTTTTAAACTTATTATGTTGAATTTGTATTGCAGGATATAAAAACATCTATAAGTTTTCACATTAAATGTTCTTTAAAAACAAATGAACAAATCAAAACTTGTGTCTATGGTATACTCACAATGGTAGGTAAAAAAATGCAAACTGTACTTACTAGTAATAATGGGATTTTCTTTTTGTTGTGTTACATTTTATAATGCAAAACTCGCTCACAATATATGTTTTATGTTAGTTTTAAACTGATGTTATCTGATATCTTAAGAGACATGTAAAATTTTTTGCAATATATATGAACTCTAAAATATTTGATAACAAAAAAAGTTTTTAAAAAAGTACTTTGCTTAAAATTTCCAACTAGGCCAATGTTGTATTACCACAAGTGGTTCTAAAGGATTGCTTTTGTAGGTATGATATAAATAAAGTGAAAGAGAACATCAAACTGGTGTCTGCCCTTGCATCTTGTCTCAGAACTGAATACAATGTTTTTTTGATTTTATCACAAAGCAAGTTTGTATTTATTACAGATGTTGAAAAATAACAGATACACCAAATCAAATAACTTACTACACTATATTGATGTTTGAAATGAGAGTATTTAACTTGAATTTTACTTATTTTTACTTCTGTTCTTTTGAGACTGAGTTTCAATGTATAGGTCAGGGTAGGCTTGACTCACTATGTAGCTTAGTATAGTCACAGTTCATCAAATTTTTCTTGTTTCAACACCCTTCCCCAGTAATAGATTAGAGATATATACAGTAATATCTCATTTACTATATCATCTTTTCAATTTTTACAAATGAAAGAAATGATTATGACATATTAGTAATCTAAACATTCAGGTACTGTATAGAATATGTGGTAAAAATGCAATTTATAGAAAAATATTAGAGACTGAATTTTATCTCATGCTTATTTCATTACACACACATACACACAAACACATATATATGTTTTGAAGAGAGAGTTTAGTGCTCAACAAAAAGTACTATTATATACATTAATAATTAAAACAGAAACAGCTATACTATAATCTGCTAACAATAATTGTTCAGACCCATATGATGGTGCAGTGCTATACTCTGCTATAATCTCACTGCTCAGAAGCCTTCAGTAGAAAGGTTAAGAGTTCAAAGCTAACCTGGTGTATATTACATTACAAGCTGGTGTCATAAGACCTTATTTCCGAGATCAAATAAGAAAGAGGGAGAAAGGGAAAGGGAGAAAAGTAAAATAATTGATTAATGTTAGTAAGTAAAAAATAGATTTGTGAAGTGAAATTGAAATGCAAATGAAACCTGGTCCTGCCATATCTCTACATATCTCATCATTTTCATAAAAAATATTTGTGACTAATTGCATGCCAACAACCTGACATTTGTGTAAAATTTTCATATAGGAAACAGTACAAATTTTACCTTACAATTCAGTCTATGAATGTTTGGTGGGAGATTTCTTCTTAGGTATTGAAGTTGTTGAACATTAAGTATTAGTGGCTGAGTCCTACATGGAAAAGAAAAATGAAAAACAAAAAGGACACATGAAACACCTTAGGAGTAGAAAACTAAGCTAACTCTCTACGTGTACTTACATATTCTCTGTTAAAATGAAACAGTATTTTACAAATGATAGATGAGTGGCTTTAGGTAATAAACATTTAGAAGTAATTTAAATATATAGTTTGATTGATTTATTTCAGTATTGGAAAGTGACCCAAAAGCTGCATGTATGTAAGAAATTGTAGAGCTGAGGTATAGCTTAACTTAATACATTTTTAAGGAATAATTTTTTAAAAGATACAATGGAAAGGAAAAAGAGGACCAATGGGAGAATGAGATCATGTATAAAAAGACTTAAACTTGTAGACTTTTGCTTAGATTATGTACTATGCAATGGCAAGACAGAATCTCAGCTGCTTCAGTTATTACCTGTTCAGATTTATTTACTTAGTTTCATGCTTATATGTAGTGTTGCTTTATCTGATGGAGACTTTGTAGTGTAGCAAATGGGGACAGCATATGGCATTGCATCTAATATGGAGTCAATTTAATGATATCATTCTCATAACAGACTTTAAAATAGTGTTTAGTATAAATATCACAAGGATCATAGTTTTAGAAGCATTTTAATCCAGCCACACAGCAGCTCTGGCAAGGGATCATATCCAAAGACCTCCTGGGTATGTGTGATCTAGCCGGAATGCAGACACATCACACACTTTTAATCAATCCCTCTAGCTGGAATACAGACCCGCCCTTAGTTCACACCTGTAATCCCAAACACTGAGAGTAAAGTTGGCTTGTAAAAGAGAGCAGCCATGTTTGAAAGTAATGTCTAATTGATCCGGCCAGACAAAGTAACAAATCAGAGAAAAACTTAAAATAAGCCAGAGATAGGATACGACCAACACTCACAAGAAAAAAAAATCAGGAAGAATAGGCTACTTTAGAGAAACACAGAGTGAAAGGGTGTGTGTATGTGTGTGTGTGTGTGTGTGAGAGAGAGAGAGAGAGAGAGAGAGAGAGAGAGAGAGAGAGAGAGAGAGAGAGAGGGCAGTTTTAAAAAGACACATAGTCATTGGTGAAGACATAAGGAGATAGAAAATGAGAATAAGCCAGAATATTAGAACATATTGTCAAAATTATTATGAAGCCACACAGAGCAATTCAGTGAGAAGCTGAAGGAAGCATGTCATGAGGGAATCAGTTGGCTGGAAAAGGAGTTTGAGACAGAACATGTGAGTTCAACTAGCCAGCTAGAGTTCAGAAAGAACTAGAAAGGTTCAGCACATCCAGCAGTAAGCTTCTGACATGACAATTTTATCCGATGAATAAAAGTTACATTTGCACATAATTTGCTTTAAAAATTCAGTTATCTTTCACTCTGAAGCCAATGGAATATTAAATGCTGGAATAAAATTCCAGAAACAGACTCTACATGACTGCCAGAGAAGCAGGTAAGCTGACAGCAGATTTTTATCTCTCTGCTCCAAATCCAATCATGCAGTCCAACAAGCAACTCTGGAGCAGAACACCTGCTGCTGCCTCCATTTCTTCTCTGAGCTTAACATCTGAGGATCACAAAGATCTCCTCCAACCTTCCTTCCCTCCAACTCATCCGATTATTCCAGGTTCCAACATCTGCAGACATTCTATGGGAACATCCATCTGAGCAGGTCAAGGAAACAAACAAGCTAGTTGAAGATCATTAGCACCTTCATGTAATCACAAAAGCCTATTGCCCAGGGCTATTTCTAGGTCAGCTACAGAACCCCTTATGCCCTTATTTTCTTCCCTTATGCCCACATTGGTTATGTATGCCACATGTATGTATGTATGTATGTATGTATGTATGTATGTATGCCATGTATACCATGTATGCCATGTATACATGTATGTATGTATGCCATATGTATGTATGTGGTTTCTTCCCTTATGCCCACATTGGTTATGTATGCCACAATTCTTCCCCTACTAAACTCCCTATCTCCACTCTTTGCTTTATCCCAGCCACAGGTATCATCAGGGCCACTGTGCTAACCCAGTTTTTCACCTTAATCCAGATTGTCACTTCTCAAGTGACCAACAACCAGAGACTAGATGGATCAAAGGCCTAGAGTAAACCCAAACACTACTTTTCTTAAAAAATAAAGTAAAAAAAAAAAAAAAAGATTCCTAACGATACCTGCTGTACTCATAGATCAATGCATTGTTCAGCGACCATCAGTGGTGCTTCCTACAACTGCAGATGGGAGTGAATACAGAGACCCACAGTCAAAAATTAGACAGAAATAAAGAGAGCCCTTGAGCACTTAGACTAAATAGCATGCCTCTGTCACATCCCTGCCTTCAGAGATCAGGGAATCCTGACAAATAGGAGTCAGAAAGAAAGTAAGAGGTGTAAAGAATTGACAGCATCATGAGAAAAAGGCTCTCTAAATCAATGGAATTCATGAATTCAGAGACACTGAAGCAAGCCTAGGTCCTGCATGTGTCTGTACCAGGTCCTCCGTGTATGAATTGTGGCTGCCAGTTTAATTTATTTACAGGATTCCTCGGTGAGTGAATGAGTTGGTCTCTAACTTTTTTCATTACATTGGGAATTTTCTTTCTCATGGTTTGCCCTGTTCAACTTCTATGCTGTGGTTTTGTTTTATATTCTTTTATGTTATTTTGCTCTTTTTTGTTGTTATTTCTTAGAAGCCTGTTATTTTCTAATGAGCCACAGAAAGGGAGTGGATCCAGATGGGAGTGAGGTGGGAAGGAACTGGGAGGAGTAGAGGGAGGCAAACTGTAATTAGGTTATATTGTACGAGAAGAGAAACTATTTTCAATAGAAGGGGAAATTTTTGAGAAACCATGTAATATAAATAAAACATTTTTATAACTATAGTGTATTGTAAATCAATACATATATCAGCCTGAGAATAGATGATTTAAAAATGAAGAAAACCTATTCAATATTTCATAATGTATACAACATAATTTCAGATAGACTACATTATGAGTGCTGAAAAACCAATATTGAGAGATCACTGAGATGTGTGACCTCAAAGGATAATGAATATTTTAGAGATTCTAAGGGTGCCACAATTATAAGTATACCTTGATCTGAGGGAAAAAATCATTTTAACTTGTTCCTAGTTGACAATGCAATACCCTTTGTGATTTCTTTTCCAAAATTATAACTATTTTATGTGTAGTCCTCAGAAGTACCTCAAATATTCTCATAATATCCTAACAAGAAAAATTTCATTCACTAATCCTTCAGTGTCTACAAGGTGTAAACACCATATATTTTGTAGATTCAACAGTGTAAGGAAACAAAACAAAGTGCCTGCTATCATGATATTTAATCTTGATAAATTAAGTGGTGATAGTTAAGTGGTGAAAGAAACAAAAACCAGACCAGTCACTTAGACAAATACATATTGCATATAGGGCTATATGTATTTGTAAGCTCTAGAAAATGTAAAGATACTTCGGGCGGTCACAAAGCAGGGAATTTCATTCAGTAAAGTGTCAAAACAGGTAACATGTTAGGTCAGACAAGTGGAACATAGGGAAACTGCTAAAGCACTGTGAGTTTGAAGTTCTAAATAAGGGTTCAGAGCCATGTTTGAGTTATTTCAAGTCTAGGAAGTGAAACACAGAAGTCACTAAGATAAGAATAGTAGAATATGTCATATAATGTACTGTGTAAAGAAAGAAACTTTTAATGGTTGATTGTCTGCCTATCTGTTTGTCTGTCTACATATCACCACTATAAACAGAAAAGTATCTCAGTTTTCAGGAACACTCTCTTTGAAGTGTCATGGTCCCTATGGCAATCATACGTACTTGTAATGCCATTTTACCAATAATAAATATGAAAAATTGTATGACTATTTAAACTCCAGCAACTATGATAAAACAAAGTATTGGTCTCTCTGTCAATTAAATCTTACAGTTAACTGTTTACTACTAGTTCATGGTGCACAAACAACTCTTAGACAACTGATCTGGCGTGAGAAGCAGCAAAAATGACTAAGCAATACCATAAAAATTGTAGTATTCTCAATATTCTATAGAATAGAAACCTGTGCACTCAGGAGAATATATTCATGGGTAGCACATATCTTCTGCTGGGCTTAACATAAACCCATTGGAAACAAGGCAAATAGCAGGTGCCTTTTCTTCTGTGCTCCATACACATGTGCTACCATACAGGATTTAGCACCCACAGACCTTCAACATAATGTACATCTTAACTGAATGGAACTGAAACTTGTCAAGAGAAACTAATTTGCAAATATTCTTTATTTACTAGAAAATGCTTACCCTGAAGCTATCACCAAGAAACAAGTCTGTTTGCCTTATTAACATATTTATTTGAATGTAATAAATAACCCTGTTATAACAAACCTAAAGAAAGAATTTGTAATACTGGTTTTCTTTTATTAAGAACATATTTCACTTTCATTTTATTTTTAATTTTAATTTTAGAGTTGTTCATGTTTATGGTAATGGGAGTCCAATGCCTTAGCTTTTATATGCTAGGAAGTAAAGTGAGGTAATGTAGTTACACTGTCATCTCTTTTTATCTTAAGTCATATGATCTTGTCATCACATCCATAATTTTTGAATATCTAATGTCTTAAAATGCAAAAATTACTTAAAGAAAATGACAACTGTATTCATTTTGAGTGAGTTGTTTACTAAATAACAATGTAAATTCTTAGTAAAAAAGAATTTAGTAACACACATATAGTGTTACATAAAAATGTATTTCTGATTATTATATAGGTCACCGTCTCAAAGCTATTAAAGTAATGCTAAATTCCACTCCAATTCATTCTTCAATTTACAGTCTTATTAGGTATTCATAAAATCAGAGGCTCCGTGAGTTGTTCCGAAAAACATGAGTGACTGCATAAAAATACAACATTTTTTAAAAATGCTTTGCTGTTATTTCTAATAGTGTTTACAAGAACCAGGTCAATTCAACAAGAACTCTAAGCTTGACTCTCAGTAAGAATGCCAATAAGAAAATAAATAGATCCACTTAGTTTTGAGATTTTAATTGAAGGCAGTCCTTCTTCCAACATAATATTTTCTCCTCAGGAAACTCGGATCCAAAGGCAATTCTTTCACCAGCTATTCCTTTTTTAATATTTTAGCCATTTTCATCCAAAACCTTTAAAAATACCACTAAGTCCATTTTAATAGATATAAATTTTGCCTATCATGTTTTTATCAAGTGTTGAAAATCCTTTAATCCCATCACTTATGAAGCAGAAGCAGGCAGATTTCTGAATTCAAGGCCAGCCTGGTAAACAGAGGAAGTTTTAGGAAAAGCAGGTCTACACAGAGAAACCTTGCCTCATAAAACAAACAAAAACAAGCCCACAACAACAAAAAGTTACTGACTTTTCCAGGCCTTTAACCCAATGAATAACATACAAGTTTCAGAACCATCTCCTGCCATTTCCCAATCCTTAGTTTTACCTTTGTGTTTCAGAAGCCTGAAGTTTGTAACTATTTAGCTTTATTTCCTAGTCATGGTGAACTGAGTTTTTTTGCATTCTGATAAACTTGTTCCTACTTGAGATTTCCCATAGAACACTGAGTTACTGAAGTTCTAATTAGTGAGTTACATCAGGCATGTGCTTAGCATTTTAGGACATAAAAGCAGCAACTGACTAAAATCCATTGGTTTCAACTTTCCAGTCCAACACAATATAGTTTTAATGAGATTGGTTCTAAGCTGATACACAAATGAAGAGAGGCTCTCTCAAACCCTAAAGATAATGAATGTGGTTCACTTTTACATAGACTAAATAGTGAAGCAGAATGTGTCAGGTCTCCACCTTCTACTTCATAAGTCCTGTAACAAATATGTGCCCTTGAAGGTGGTCTAGACTTAAGCATGGACAGTCAATCTGTGATTGGGTTGTGTTAGATCAGGCTCTTATATAGCAGATTCATTCCCCTCCTGGCTTTGCAGAAGTAAGGTGTCATAGTCCTGCCTTATTAAAAGAATAGGATAATTTAAGATATGCATGATTAAACAGTTGTTATGCAAACACAAAACCTGGTTCTCTGGTGGCAATTAACAATAGGGAAATAAAATGAAACAAATGCAACTGCAGAGAACTAACCTTCCCCAATAGAGAGAGTTGAAGAATAAAAGCCTCTGAAGAAGCCAATGATAATTAATGAAGAGATATTAAGATCACCTGCTATATAGAAACTGATATCTAATATATTCTGTCCAAAGTGCCTTTGGAGTCCATGTATTCTTGACCCATGTACCTGTTATAAAAGGATATAAAAACATTATTTTGGTAATCGCCTATATTCCCACCAGTAATGGGTATTTTTTAAAATGTTAAAAATTATAAGAATTTCTCTGATTATCTCATATATACTTAGATATATTTGTATTTAAAAATGGGAAATTAAGTTTTAGGAACATTAGAGAAGGATTTTGCTTTTCTGATCAATTTACATAAACTGGAAAAGAATGATCATTATTCTTTCATTACTAGTCACTTGTCGTGTAGTAATTAACTATGTAACATTCCATAATTTATGATCACTAAATCAAAACATTAATATTTATAGTCATTTTCAATGTAGTATGATTTCTATTGTGGCAATAGCACAAAATTTTTTGATTAATTTTCATTGAAAATTTACCAGCTACCCCACTCCACCTCACAGTATAATGAAGAATGCTGTGAATAATAATCATTGGTCTTTGATATAAGGTAATGATCTCTCATTATTGTAAGGGTCATTTGTAAGATAACATTGCTATTACCCTCTGACAACATTGTTGTTAAACTGTGATAAAGGAGAAACCATAAATTGGGACAGAATTGTAATGGTCATTATCTTCATTAGCTAATGAGATTGCTAATTATGTTTTTAAATGACAATGATTTAGTAGCCCTGGCATAAAAGGCTCACAGAGAAATAACCAGAAGAACTCTCATCCGTATTTGTTCACAATGGTGAAAGAAAGGTGTGAGGCTGAGTAGTATAATTATTTTATGTATAAATTTGTTCATTGAAAAATTGTCTCTTAGTTGTATAGTTAGTTCAGATTTTATTTTGTTTATCCATATACAATATACTTGCACAAAATCTAAAATATGTACAATGTTGCATATGAAATTTCTTTCATGAGAAACTTCTACAGTCCTTCAACCCTGGAGATACCTGCTTCTGTCAGGAGATGATGACAATATATTTTAACAATAAAAGTGTATCTTGGCTCTGTTTAGCAGCAGTGTAGAGGGCAAAAATAATGGTAAAGAAAAGATACGGGTTTCAATTTTCCATTTTACTACTGGTATTTTTAACAAAAAGATCATGCAGAATATCATTAACGTATGCAGTTTTAAATGTTACAAAAAATAATGAATTTAAAATGTTAGTTCTATATGATAAATCAGCCAGTCAATGCTAAACCTAACTTTCAAAATTTAGAATTTTATCACAGAAAGAAAAAATTCAAGATAAAAAGAAAATTAAAATAAATAATAATAGAATTCAAGTTCTGTGTCTGCTTGGGCATACAGTCCTTCCACATTCTGTAAGGAAAACTTGAAAATGTAAATAGAGCTCTTATGCTCTTCCAGGATTCCTCATGGCCATTTCCAGGAAAAGCAAATGACTGTGTGATGTGTAGAGAAGAAAACTATGACTTGATTTATCTGGTGTTGCAGTGTGCATTACTATCTTGACAAGGTCTCACAGCAAAAAAAAAAGTAATAGTATGCAAATATATAATAAATATTATAAATATTTTCATTAAAAGATGATGAAAATGTAGAAGTATATAGGAGAAATATAAGGTGTCTGTATATTGCGTGTCATGTAATAGGTCCACCATTTTAGATATACTAAATGATCACTGTCATACAAAACTAAATAGATTATATTTATATATTTGAAATATGTTCAATTTTCAAGTTGTACAGGAATTTTAATCCAGCAACCTGGCTTCTTTGGCAAGGTATCATATTCAAAGATATGATCTCCCTGGAATATAGACACACCCTTAACACACACCTTTGATCCTTTTAGCTGTAATACATACCTTTAATCCCAAACAATAACATCTAGTGGAGAGGCTGACAAAGTGACAAATCAGAGAAAGATTTGACTGAATGAATCAGAGAAAGGGTACATCCAACTCTCATGAGAACAGCTAGGGAAAAGAAGCAACTTAAAAAACAGTGAGTCATTGGGAACTCAAGGAATTCAGTTCAGTTCAGTTGTATTCAATTCGGTGCACTCCAAAATACTTTGTACAAAGTGACTCATTTTTTTCAGTGAAAAAATGAAGAAATTAAAATAATCAATTTTCAATTGGACACATTTTATGCCATTATGGGAGAAATGTGTTGGTGATATTCACATGAAAACATTCTTATGTTTTCAGACTATCAGAGGAAAAGATGCCAAAATCATGTACTGCAGAAAAGACATTGTCTTCAACAAATGTTGCTGGTAAACACAACATCATGTGGAAAAGAATGAAATTACATCTGAATCTAACACCCTGACAAGAATTCATGTCAAATACATCAAAGAGCCCACTATATAATGCTGAAACCACTAGAAAAAAAATGCAAAATTCTACAAGGCATTGAAACAGGAAAGGCCTTTACATTTTTCCAAAAATTAAGGCCATGAATGGACAGGAGAGACCTCATTGTATAGCTTCTATCCAGCAGGAAAGAATCAATTGCCTGAAGATGAAGCCCAGAATAGAAAGGGTCATATATATCAGATAGAAGATTAACATTCAGTTTACATAAAATATTTTAAAATGTGTTTAAGATTCTGAAAAAAAATGGGGTTTCAAATTGCAATGACTTTAAACATCATAGTCTGTAGTTCAAGTAGTGGATAGCAAAACAATTGCCAGCAAATGCTACAGAGGTGTGTGAGAGGAAAAAAAAAGTTATTTACTGTTAATGGGAGTGTAAACTGGTGTAGCCACTTTTGAAATTTACATAGAGAACCCTCAAAGAGCTAAAAATGTATCTGCCCTATGACCCAGGTAAACCACTGCTCCACACATGCCTAAAGTCCACAACATCACACTGCACAGATATGTACATTGTTATGTCCATTATCACTCTAATTACACTAGCTAAAAATGGAAACAACCTAAGTATCTTTCAACAAATGAATGTATAATGAAAAATGTGACATATACATTGTAGAATATTTGACTCTATAGAAAATGTAATTTGCAGGTTACTGAATGCATTATATTGAATAAAGGAACCTAAACCCATGTGCTTCATGCTGTGACTCGTCTATGGCTCATAACTTCAAATCTTCAGATTGACTGTATAACCTGGAATAATCACAGAAACAAGGAAAAGCAAATGGAAATTGGGGAGGGGAGGAAATGGAAATTATAGGATACATAGTCAGTGACAGCTGGGATATGGAAAGCATGGTCATTAGTCGAGAAGAGAGTAGACAGGGCAATACTGATGGAGAAGTATAGATGAATACCTAAACCAATGATGTTTTAAAAATCTACAAGTAAATATATTACTTCATGTTTACCTAAACTTAGAAGTAAAACAAATAAGTATCTAGATATTTAGACATCTATATATAGCAATTGATATTCTACCTAAGACAGATATGAACTACAATGAGAAACATGATGAGATATCCCCAAAGGTGGAATAGTGGCAAATATCTTTGCAGCAATGAACAGCAGTCTCGTGGGACATAATGTCCACTCAATCGGAGGGCATTTATGGGTACTATAAAACTAACCACCCATGTCTGGTGAGACTAGGGATCTTAGAAGAAAATTTACTACAGCCATGTTACCAAAAAAATATAAGCATATATATATATATATATATATATATATATATATATATATATATATATTTGTGTGTGTGTGTGTGTATACATACATATATATATATATATTATATATATATATATATATATATAATATAAACATGAGGTTATATTTACATCATTTTCTTCCCAATCCCTCCAATGACCTCTTTGCTCCCTCACAAATCTGCAACCTTTTTTAAAATTTAATCATGATTGTTACAGACACACAAAGTAGTAACTGTATAACACATTTATTATTATTATTCACTTAAGGGACTAACCATCTCTTTTTAAGATTTAATTTTGGTATATTCCTTATATTTATGTATGAGTGTCTGTGTGGGGAAATATGCACATGAGTGCACATACCCTTTGAGGTGAGAGGCAGCTCAAGGATTCCCTGAGGCACACTAGCTGTGAGTTCTGTCAACTAAACTCAGACATTTAAGAGGAGCCATAACAACCAATTCATATATCTGGGTGCTTTATACTTAGCATCATTACTCACAGATGAATGCAGCTTTGATTCCTCATAAAAGAAGCTTGTTTTGTAGTAGGTGGAGACTATTACAGTTACTTTATGACACTTTTATGTTACTATTGTGACAAAATACCATGACTAAAACAACTTGAAGAAAGGAGTGTTTGTTGGACTTTCAGCTCAACAGATATAAGATTCTATTACTATCCCGCAGTGAACCATAGCAATATGCATTACAGATATCTTATGATGGCTGAGAACACACATCCTGAAGCAAAAGCATGAACAGAGAGCAAACATGTAATTGTGAGTTGTTTTAAAAGTTCAAAGCCCACCCCCTGGGAAATAGTTCCTCCATCAAATTCACACTTTCTAAGCCTATATAAATAGTGCCACCAACTGGGGAACAAGTATTCAAATGTTAGAGTCTCTGGAGGACATTCTCATTCAAAATTCTACATCCAAATCCATGGCTCTATAGGCTGCAGGGCACAGCACATCATAACACAAAATACATTTAGCCTCACTTCAAAAGTCCCCGTCATCTTTTACAGTGTCAACACTATTTAAAATGCAGTCTCTGCTGAGCTGCAAAGGGATATCTTTTGTACCTGTAAAATCTAAAAGTAAAATTACATAGTCCCAACATGGAGTGGTATAAAATAACCAGTACTATTTTGAAATGGTAATGGAGGTCATCCTGAGGAAATACTGGAACAAAGCAAGACAGTATGAACACCAAATCCTATAGTTCTATGTATGGTGTCGAAGCTCTTAGATGCTTCTGTCTTTCTGACTATGCATCTTGCAATATGCAGCTCTCCTTCCAACTGGTACAATTATCTTTGTGCAGCTCTCTTTGGCAGATATTCTATAGCGTTGGCATCTCCAGTGTCTAGAAGTCTCCAGTACAATTCAGGCTTCACTTTCACAGTTTCGTGTAATTGCCTCGCAGTCTTTCCACACAGAAACTGGCACAAGCTTGGCCTCATGAGATCTCTGAGACTGTGCAGGGGCATTCCAGAATCCCTTTATTTACATACGGCATAGCTTTAATGCCACCACCATGTGGACAACAGTGTCATGTTCAGCCACCAACATGTGACATACATTGTTCTCCTTGACTCATATGTATATCAGCTCCTGATAGTTGTTCCTGTCTAGAAGCAGAAAAACCCTTAATTATTTTATGTTTGGAAAGATATAAGTTTAGCTGTGTGGGGTGATTCCCTGAAGGCACCTTTCCTTTTATTACAATGCCTTGTGAGCACCTTGAATTTGCTATTTTAATTTCAAGTAATAGTTAAAATAAGCCATCAAATTCCAATTAAATAATGAGTGAATATGCAGAATGTTCATTTTTCTGCTTGACATAAGTGTTTCAGGGATGGGTTTATATTAGAAGTTTTCAATATAAGAACGTTAAATATGTACAATTTATAATGTACTTAATATAATTCAAAACAACTAAAATTAAAAAGAAGAGTTAATAACTGCTATCTATGTGTCAGAATGGAAAACTAGGAATTTTAATAATTATAAAATCTCAAATGAACTTCAGGTATTTACAAGAACACCCTAATATTATTTTTATTATTTTATTATATTTATTGTTTTATTATTTTGATTATACTCATTGTATTATTTCTATATATTATACAACATTGCTTTGAAATTCATGAGTATTGATTATTTAATGCTCTTTTATACTGACTGTCAAAAAATGGCAGGAAGTACAAGATTCCTGAAACATTACATAATAAATTATTGCTTCTCATTTTGCTTGTTGCCCTATACCCCAAGACCACTGTTTTTGTAGATTTTTGGACATTAAATTAGTAGTATAACAGAATTTCGTGAAAAGCCAGGTTACAAATTAATAACAGCAGGTTTTAAATAAAATTATTTTTTAAATGTAGGTTTCAATACACTTTGCAGAATTCATCATGTTCAAAGTAAATAATGTACTTTGCAATTGAAATCATATAATACATACTCAGAACTTTTTCTGTAGGATTAGTTATTTTCCTTGTGTTACATCTATTAGAAGTTAATGAGATTATAATCTAATTTTATCACCCTGATTTTCTACCAGGAAATAAACATGTATCATGATAACTTTGTATAATTTTATCTTACATTTTATGATTCCAGTTATCAAATAATTGTTATAAGAACTTGCCAGCCAATTTTAGAATTGACCTTCAAATTGAGCATCAAACCAGTTTTAAGATATGTATATAGTGATAATGCACTCAATTCTCATGTAAAACATAAAGTTATAATCTATACAATTATGTAATTTTCTGTTTTGCTTTAAAATTCTCATAGATTAAAAAAAAAGAAAAATGAATAGTGAAACAGTATTTTGAAAGAGATAGCGCTCATATTCCAGGGTCCTCCATTCTCCAGTCACCTCTTCCCTACTGTCATTAGATTTACACATCCTGAACTGTACAGGTAAGTTTACCTTCCCCCACTCATCTTCCCTGCTTTCTGAGCCCTCATGGCCAAGACCAGCTGCTTTGAGTAGCCTGCTATATACCAAGGGGACCTCCATTCTCCCACCACCTCTCTTCCACTTTCATTAGACCAGTGAATCCTGAACCATCCAGGTAAGCTTCCCTTCTCCAACATATCTTTCCTGCTCTGTAAGTCCTCTGAGCCAAGCCAAGCTACGTTGAGCAGCCTGCTACTTCAGGAGCACCTCCATTCTCCTGCTCCATCTCTGCCCACCTTCATGTGACCTGTGGCTCCTAAAACATACAGCCCTGCAGGTCCAGAACCATAAACACTTGCCAGTCTTGAACCATACAATCCAAAGATACTCATCAGAGGCCTGCCACATCAGGACCATAGAGATTCATCCCCCTATCAACTGCCAACAAGAACATTGAGAGATCAAAACCATCTCCATACAGCTAAAGACCCTGGAAAGAACATAATCAACAAAAGCCAGGGCATTGTGACAATTCCAGAGCTCAGCAACCCTACTACAATAAGCCCAAGATAGCCTAACACAACTGAAACCCAAGAAAATATTATAATAAATTTTATAAATATAATAGAGGCCTTTAAATATAAAATGAATAAAGACCTTATAGAAATAAAGAAAAATATAGGCAACCAAATATGTCATTTTATATTTTATTGGTTATTTTAATACATTTCAAATGTTGTCTCACTTCCCAGTTTCCCTTCCAAAGATAAAACAAACAAATCCCTAAAAGACATATAGGAAAAATACAATTAAACAGATGAAGAAAATAAATAAAAGTGCATAAGACCTGAAAGTAGAAATAGAAGAAATAAAGAAACACAAACTGAGAAAATCCTGGACATGGAAAAGCTAGAGAAGAGAACAGGATCAACAGATGCGAGCACCACCAACAGAATACAAAAACTGAACGAGAAAATATCAGGCATAGAAGATAAAATAGAAGAAACTGATACATCAAAGAAAATGTTAAATCTAAAAATTATTTGAAATGAAATGTCCAGAAAAATTTGGTATACCATGAAAAGACCTAACCGAAGATATTTGGAATAGAAGAAGGTGAAGGGTCCCAGGTCCAAGTCCCAGAAAATATTCTCAACAAAATCTTAGAAGAAAACATTCCTAACCTGAAGAAAGAGATGTCTATAAACCTACAAGAAGCTTATAAAACAATAATTAGACTGGACCAGAAAAGAAAATCTTGTCACATAATAATCAAAACACAAAATTTACAAAACAAAGAAAAATATTAAAAATGAAAAGGGAAAAAAAGATAGGTAACATACAAAGGCAGACCTAACAGAATTACACCCAACTTCACAACACAGACAATAAAGGCTAGAAAGACCTGGACAGATATTTTGCAAACTCTGAAAAACCACAGGTGCCAACCAGGACTACTATACCCAGGATAGCTTTAAATTAACACAGATAAAGAACAAGATATTCCAAGAAAAATGCAAATTCAAACAATATTTATCCACAAATCCAGCCCTACATAAGTAAAACTCTAACCCAAGCAGAATAACTATATCAAAGAAAACACAAGCCATAAGAAATTTCATCAAAAACAAAAAAAGCACACACACACACACACACACACACACAACCAACATCAATATAACGGGAAATAACAATCACTATTCATTAATATCTCTCACTTCCCCCCAAAAGACACCAACTAACCAAATGTATATAAAAAGAGGGTCGACCCTTCTGAGGCATAAAAGAAATACCCTGAGCAATAAAGATAGCATTGCATCACAGTTAAGGGCTGGAAAAAAATGTTTTCCAAGCAAAGGGACTCAAGAAACAAGCTGGAATAGCCATTCTAATATCTAATAAAATAGACTTCCAACTAAATTCAAACAAAATAGACAGGAAAGGATAGTTCATACTTGTACACTGAGAAGTCTACCAAGATGACATCTCAATTCTGAACATCTATGCCCCAAACACAAGGGTATTCACATTTGAAAAAAAAATGCTTAAGCTTAAATTGCACATCAGACTTTAACATTCTACTCTCACTATTGACAGGGCATCCAGACAAATAGTAAACATGAAAACAATGAAACTAACAGTCATAATGAATCAAATGGGCCTAACCAATATTCAATATCAATAGAATATTTCACCCAAACACAAAAGTATGTACCTCCTTCTCATAGCTTTACAAATTCTTCTCCAAAATTGACATAATCTGTCATAAAAAGCCTCAACAGACACAAGAGAATTGAAATAATGCCATGCAGACCACTATGAATGAAAGCTGGATTTCACCAACAACAGAAAGACTAGAAATCAAACACTCTCAAGGAAAATGAACAACTCTCTACTCAATGGTCTCTGGGTCAGAGAAGGAAAAAGGAAAAGAAAAAAAAAAAAAGAAAATTAAAGACTTTCTAAAAATCAAATCAATGAAAATGAAGACAAAACATACCCAAATTTGGGGGACACAATGAAAGCAGTGCTGAGAAGAAATTTCATAATACTAAGTGACTCCATAAATAAATTAAAAAGTTCTCATACAAGCGATTTAAATGTACACCTGAAAGCTCTAAAAAGATAATAAAAATAAAAACAAACAAACAAACAAACACTCTAAAGAGGAATAGAAGGGAGGAAACACTCAAATTCAGGGCTAAAACCGATCAGTTAGAAACAAAGAAACAGTGCAAAGTATCAATGAAACAAAGAACTGATTCTTTGAGAAAAACAGCTTAGACAAACCCATAGCCAAACTAACCAAAAGACAAAGAGACAGTATCAGAATAAAGAAAATCGAAAGTGAAAAGGAAGACAAACACTGAAAAAATTAAAAAAAAAAAATAGGTCTTACTTCAAAAGCTTGTACTCCAAAGATTTGAAAATCTTCATGAAATGGATGATTTTCTAGTCATATAACATTTACCAAAGTTAAATCAAGATCAGGTAAATTATTAAACAGTCCTATAAAATCTAAAGACATAGAAGCAGTCATTGAAAGTCTCCCAGTGATTTAATGCAGAATTCTACCAAACTTTGAAAGAAAATTAATACTTATACTCCTCAAACAAGTTCACAAAACAGAAATATAAGAAACTCTGCTAGATTCATTGGATGAAGCCACAGTCACCCTGGTACCTAGACCACACAAAAACTCAACAAAGAAAACCTAGATCAATTTCTCTTATGAGCATAGGTGCAAAAATACTCAATAAAATACTTCGAATCTTAATCCAGAAACAAATCAAAGACATTATTTATCAATATCAAATTGGTTTCATCCCAGGGGAATTGGGATGATTTAAAATATGCAAATCCATCAACATAATCTGCCACATAAACAAAAGGAAAGAAAATAATCACATGATACTACTAGTTGCTGAAAAATCTTTTGATAAAATGTATAACCCCTTCATCTTAAAGCTATTAGAGAAGCTTGGGCACATACCTAAACATAATTAAAGGAATATAGAACAAGCTAACAATGAGCATCAAACTAAATGGAGAGAAAATTAAAGCAATTGTACTAAAACAGGGACAAGAAAAGGCTGCTGATTTTCACTGTGTCTATATAGTACTTGAATTTCTAGTCAGAGCAATAAGACAATTAAAAGAGATCAAGGGGATACAAATTGGAAAAAAGAAGACAAATGATCACTCTTTGCCAATGATATGATAATATACATAAGTGACCCTTAAAATTTTACCATACAACTCCTACAGCTTATAAACAACTTCAGCACAGTGGCTAGAGATAAATTAACTCTAAGAAATCAGTAGCCCTCTTTATATGAATGATAAATTAAGGAAACAACACCCTTTACAATAGCTTTAATTAACATAAAATATCTTTGTGTAATCTTAACCAAGCAAGTGAAAGATCTGTATGACAAGAACTTTAAGTCCCTGAAGAAAAAAAAAATTGAAGAAGATAACAGAAGATAGAAAGATCTTCCATGCTCATGGATAGGTATGATTAATAGAATACATATGCCCATCTTACAAAAAGCAATCTATAGATTTAATGCCCCATCAAATTCCAACATATTTTTATAAATCTTGAAACAGCAATATTCAATACATATGAAAAATAAGAAAAACAAGGTAGCCAAAATTATCTTGAACAATAAAAAAAAAAAATTCAGAAGGAATCACCATCTCTGACATCAAGAGGTTCTACAGATCAATAGTACTAAAAACTGCATTTTATTGGTACAGAAAAAGACTTATTGATCAAGGGTATCTAAACAAACATACCTATGGACACCTGATTTTTGTCAAAGAAGGCAAAACCATACAATGGAATAAGAAAGCATGTTCAACAAATGGTGCTGGTCTAACTGGATGTCTATCTGCATGTAGAAGAATGAAACAAAACTCATGTCCAAGTGGATCAAGGACATCCACAAAAAAACAGATACACTAAATCTCATAGAAGAGAAAGTGGAAAATATCCTTTAACATTGGTACAAGAGCCAATTTCCTGAACAGAACACCAGTGGCTCAGGCTCACACCAACAATTGATAAATGGGACCTCAGGAAAATGAAAAGCTTCTGTAAGGAAAAAAAAAAAAAAAACCTGTCAATATTATAAAATGGTAACCTATAGATTGTGAAAGGATCTTCACCAATCCTACCTCTGACAAAGGGATAATATCTAAAATTCACAGAGAACTCAAGAAGTTAGACATCACCCACCCAAATAATCGAATTAAAAATGTGGTACAGAGATAAATAGAGAGTTCTCAACAGAGAAATGTAGAATGGCCAAGAAGCACATAAAGAAGTGTTCAAAGTCCTTAGTCATCAGGGAAATGAAAATCAGAACAGCTCTGAGGCTCAGTCTTGCACCCAGTAGAACCGCTAAGATCAAAGATTCAAGAGATAGAACGTGCTGGTAAGACTGTAAAACAAGGGTAACACTTGATCATTGATGATGAGTGTAAAAATTTTACAACCATGTCAGAGATTAACTTGTCAGATTCTTAGAAACTGGTAATAGTTCTACCTGAAGACTCAGGTATACCACTCCTGGGCATATACCCAAAAGATGCTCTAACATCCCAAAAAGACACTTGTGCATTATATTCTTGGCAGCTTTATTCATAATGGCTAGTAACTGGAAACAACCTAGATGTCCCTCAATTGAAGAATGAATAAAAAAAAATATGGTACCTCTACTCAATGGACTATGAATCAGCTATTAAATACAAACACATCATGAAGTTTTTAGGAAAGTGAAAGTAACTTGACAATATCTTCCTGACTGAGGTAACCCAGCCCCAAAAAGCCAAGTAGGATGTCCTCACTTATAAGTCGATATTAGCCATAAAACACAGGATATTCATGGTACACTCCACAAACTGAAAGAAGCTAAACAAGAAGGGAGGCACAAGCTAGGATGCTTGAATCCTACTTAGAATATGAATTAAAATTGTCACAAGATGAAAATGAATGGAGGGACCTGGGAGGGGAAGAAGGTAGGGAGAGTGATGTGGGCATTCAGGATCAGGTGTGGGGAAGGAGAGTAGACATGGCTAGATGGCAATGAAAATGTTGGAAATCTACAACTGATGGGAGCGTAGGTAAGAGATTATCTCCAAGAAGAGACAGAGGCCTGGAGTAACGGAGGCACACAAGAATCAATGTAGGGTGACCTTAGATGTGACTTACAACACTGGGGATATGGAACCTGAAAAGGCTATCTTCTGTAGCCAGGCATGACTCTCTCTGGAGTGATAGATACACCAACCCTCCCACAAAACTGATCCTGTCTACAGGAAATGGAAGCATGAGGGATGGAGCAGAGACTGATGGAATGGCCAACCAAAAACTAACCCAACTTGAGACCAATCCCATGGGCAAGCACTAATTCTTGACGCTTTTAATGATACTCTGTTATGCTTGCACACGGAAGGATGTTGTCCTTTGAGAGGTCCACCCCAACAACTGTCTCAGAAAGATTCAGACACTCATGCCCTAACAGTGGATTAAGTCTGGGGACTCTTAAGGAAGAATTGTGGGCATGGAAAGGGATAGGTACGCCTCAGATAGACAAACAGAGTTAACTAACCTGGACTCTTAGGGCTCTCAGATTCTCAACCTCCAACTAAAGAACATTCATAGGCTGGACCAAGGGCTTCCTGCACATATGTAGTAGATATGAAGCTTGACGTTCATGTAGGTCCTGAACTACTTAGAGCAGGGAATATCTCAAAAGCTGTGGCCTGTACATGGAATTTGTTCTTCTAGCTAGGCTGCCTTGTCTGCTTTCATTGGGAGAGATAGCACCAAGCCCTGCAGAGTGCCAGGGTGGGGGATATCGGGTGTGGGGGAGACACCTTCTCAGAGGAGAAGAAAAGGGCATGGGGGAAGGATTGTGAGAAGGGAAAAATGTACAAAGTGTTTTAAACTGTAAGTTTGTTTATAAGAGACAAATCTAAAAAATTTCTACAAATCAATATACACAGAGATATAAAATAATTACTCTTCATTTTTCATTATTGTTTGTGGGGGGTTTGTTATGTTTTTTTGTTTTGTGTGTTTGTTTGTTTTTGAGAACACTTAGAGTCACAAAGTTGTTCCTGAAAAGAAGCTGATTATATCATCATAATACTGTGTTATGAGAAAATATATTTTAAAACAACAGCAGACGTGGTAGACCTTATTTGTGATCATGGCTTTCTGGAGGATAAGATGTGATATTTCTAAGTTTAGTGTCACCCTGAGCTATCCAGATTTTTTTTTAATTAATAGCTAGATCCCTGTGAGAGGTGACTACTTCTTTATGCTCTTTGAATTATTACAAACAGTTAATCATAACTCTCAAATAAAAAGAATATCAATACAAGATGGTAAACTTGTATAAAGATGCATAAATGATATTTTTATTTTATATGTGTTAAATAATTTAACTCAACAATATCTATCAAGTAGGATGATATTGTTTCTCACAAGGTACAATGTATTCTTCAATAACAGTAGTATATTTGGTAGTTTTCTGAGTTACCATTCTACTTTTATGTAATATATATATATACATATATATATATGCACATATATGTATACATGCATACCTATATATGTACACTATGTATACACAAATACACACACACACACATATATATATAGTATATATACGTATATATATATGTGTATATATATACATATATATATATGTGTGTGTATACTGCAATATGTTTTCTATATGTTGGATAATACCTTCCAAGTCTATCTCAATTTTCTCATTTTCAAATTATTATGTTTTAATCAACAAAAATTTGACACAGGTTTGTACTTTTAAGAAAAATGATCATTCAATATGAAAACAAGTAGATATTTTATGACTGGATAATTTTTGTTCTCATTATTACATGATCTCTTCATTTATTTGTTAATGTAGCAAGAGAATTACTTGAATTGTATATAAATAGATGTATCATTATTTTCCCTTCTAAATAGCTATATTCATACCCACAGTGAATACTGTTCTCAGATAAAATCAGAATAGCAACACTTTCCAGTGAACTCAGACACTAAAAGTTGTCCTAAAGTGATGAGAATATATGATTATATGAGTGTTGATGTCATGAGTTAAGCATGGCATATACAGTACACTTAAAACCATGGCATAGGAAAAAGCAAGAAGTAGGTAAGAGCTGGAAGATAAAGAGTAAAGCGACTCTTGCCAGTCTGAGCCTAGCAAATCTGGTTGTGGCAGACCATGTTCTTCTCTCCCATTCTCTCTACCTTGTCAAAAATCATTAGATTATATTCCTAAAGCTAGTCCCCAAGTATATTCCTTATTTGTCCACTTTCTTCTCGTAAGACTGACTGACAGTGTTCAGCTATCAAAGTACTGTTGTTCAGCAGTTAGAAAACCTCTTTTGGATGCTGTAATTAGCATACCCAAACAAAACAAATCAACTCATTCTAACATGGAGTGTTGCTTTGTACATTTATAAATTGCCATTTACCTATGGGCTAAGTTTGCCTCCTCTCTATCCAGAGGCAGTCCTTTTTCCTTCTGGGGCAAATATGCCTTGTCCCTCTTTATTGCTTTCTCCATTACCCTCGTTCTCTAGCCCCTGTCTTTATCTTTTATTCCCTGCCCTTTTTCCTTCTCAGACAAATATATCAGTTTTGTGCTGAGAACTTGGTATTGGGTTATCTTGTGATGAATACTAGTCCCTTTGGGAAGATGTACTTGGAAATGCCATGCCCTAGGCAGAACACAAACCTTACAATAAAGACCTTATAATTTCTGCAGTTATTTGTATTGTGCCTGGAATACACTGGGCCTGTCATCAGTTAGTCAAGAGTTGAGGAAGAGAGTTCACAGTGCACTAACATTTTAATACTAAACTAAACTATTGATAGATTATAGATGAAGAAAGTCCCCCTTTTTTTACATGCCCAACAATGAGTCTCCCAGGCTCCAAAGAATAGTTCTAAACCTATAATTACACACATAATCCTTGATAAACTCACAAGTATAAGAAGGGAAATTTTAATGACAAGTGTGTGGAAAAGTCTGGAAGGGATATTCAAGAAGATGTAAATGAGTGTCATCAGGATGTTCTGTATTTCATTAACACAGTTTTAAATTAAAAGAATAAAACTAAGTAACTACTGTGTAAAGCGAAGCATAACCTCTCAGAATTTAGCTCAAATCAATTCATTATTGTTAGCTAGTTTATAATGAGATTTACATTAGCTACTGTTTAGTGACATTATAAACACCATTCTTTTGATTATAAAGCTTGGACTTTAGTGGCTCAGCATTATGTCTTGCCTAATGACAACTTTACAAATGTTCCTAAATTAGAAGTGTTTACTTGTATTGTGATAAAAAAGAACAAAATAGTATTATATAGAATTGTCATAGTTCATATTATAATTAAAGAATTATATGTAATTAAAATTGAAGCAACTGATACATTAACTATACCCTTTACTGTTTGACTATATTTTCTGTGACTTGAGGATTCTAAATGAACATAAAATGTCCCAAGTCATGGTTCAAGTTTTCCTTTGCTTAAAGAGCCCGTGTGAACATAATTGGTCTGACCAATGGCATTCTCTTCCAAAGAATGTTAACTGCCTTAAGATTTAAGGAAGAGAGTGACTCAGCAGACAGCTGGAGCAGGAATTCTTTATTTACCGTCTTTATCCCTGGTGACCAAGTTTGTGATCCAGCCCACTGAAGCCCTTAAGAGGGGATTGTACATACCCTGAGAAGATCTTGCAGCAGCTGGGCAATGTAAACAGTGATTGAATGAAATAAAAACCATTTATCTGCATCATATCAGAAGTTCCTGCCCACTGTGAATCCTTTATAGTTTCTTCAATATAAAAAATTAGTGATTTCAGTACATTTATTACTCCATGCAGATTGATTCTGTTTTTTTTTCAGAACTAAATGGCAAAAAAAAAAAAACAAAAAAAAAAAAAAAAAACAAAAAAAAAAAACAAAAAAAAAAACAAAAAAAAAAAAAAAAAAAAAAAAAAAAAAAAAAAACAGCATACAATTTGTGGACATGAGCCTCATTTCCACTCAGCTCATTTTCTCTTTTGAAAAATTTGGCTTAGCTCTTTGTGCATGAATTCTGTTTGTGTGCTTAGGCTGATCAATACTATTTGAAATAAAGAAGTAATTTAAAGTAATAAACTTTTATTGTTATAAAATTTACTAAGCATTCTACAGAATAATTCTTAAAAATAAAGCATACATGTATCATAGGCCATACACAAGTCAGAAATAATCAATAACTGATTTAACAGATCACATGATTATGATCATAAGCCAGATAACTTAAAAGTTAGATACATTTTGAGGATACATTTAAAGACGTAATGAAGCCACTTGTCACATACATCAAGTTCAGATTTTTCATTAATATTGGTTTTATAGTAAGATTTAAAACTAAACATTTTCTGCATCTTTTTGATTTCCATATTTTTCCCGATTAAGAATTACATAAATATCACAATGATATATATACAGAAAAAACCTTGTAGCTTTAGAATTGTGGCTATTTTTATTCTATTTTCAACTCACATACAACAGCAAACAAGACAGACAGGCAAGCACACAAATACACACAGAGAGATACACACACACACACACATACACTGAATGGTGATGAGCTGATTAAAGTTATAAATAATATTCCATAATCTATAAATCCTTTGGAAATATCAGCTGATTTGAGAGTTAGATTGAATTTTCCTTACCATTGTAGATCAACAAGCATTCACGTGAAACAAATCACTGTGTGACTTCTCTGTGTGTCATTAAAATGCAATAAAATATATCATGCAGTCTCATGCCATAGAATAAAAGGAAGAAAAATGGCTTTGATGAAACTGACCTGAACAACATTTGTTTTCTGAAACGTATCCATATGCAAGCAGCCAAAGCTTTCGCGGCAGTTTGTGTGTTTGATATACAAAGCGTTGCATAAGCAAAGAAGCATTGCACAAGGTCAGAAATGAAACGCATCTGAGCCCACTGTTAGCATTCAGCAGAATTTACTGCAGATATTCTGGGATCCTAGGTTTTTTTCTTTCTGTCATCATGGATAAGATGACACGCAACCTACATAGTAGAGGCGAAGGCATAGATTTTTTTACTGAAGGAATATACTTTGCAATATGAGAAGAACGGCAGTCAGGCTCTCTGAGCCACATCCTCTCAGACAACTGAAATATTTGACCGTAACAGAAATCATTCATGAGGATGTGAGTATGTCTCTGAGACCAAGGGTGCCAGCTGAAAACCTAGGAAAGTATGTTGATTTGTGATCAAACTCCACCACTAAATACAAATATTTTTTTTTCTTATCTGTGGCATAACAAGTGTGACTCGCAAAACAACACACATGCAAAGTGAACATTCTGCTTCTTTTAACTGCTGCTCATCAGAGCAGTTGTAGGTCAGGGTACATCTGGCCTTGCTCACCTCTAATGTCATGGAATCTAAGAAGGTAAATCATGACATCTTGATATCAGGAAGGACGTTCATGAACAAAAGGAATAACTTTAAAAAGTCATTTATGTCTGTAATAAGCTAAAATTGTGTTTATGTTTTAAGATTTCATAAATGATGCATAAAACACAGAATTATTTATATTGACAAGGTGTGTATCTTGTTACGTGTTTCCAAGTGTACTCATTTTGTATCAAGTCAAATATATTATCTTCACAAATAGTGGTAAGTCCTTTCATTTACTGTATTTATTATGGAAAATATATTCAAAATCTTTTACTGTATCTTTTAAAAATATATAGCAGACTTTGATATGGGTTTCATGATGTTTAGCACACTAAATCTTTCAGGCTTGTATCTACGTTCAACTCTAGGTTCGGGAGTTAACCTTCTCTAGCCTCTTGGTCTTGATTGCTTTCTCTAATTACTAGTGTTAACAATTATAGCTTTGGCTTTTGTAGGTTCATTTTTTTTTTTAATTTCTCATGTGAGAACCTGAAACATTTGCTGCTTACTGTCTGACACATGTCACCAAGCATTATTATCTGTATTTCAATCCATGTTGTCAGGAAATCTCGTTGATTTTTCAGGAATATGTAGTAGTTGGTTATGTATAAATATCACGTTTTCTTTATTCATTCATCTTGGACAGATGCATACAATATTTAATTTTCTTGGCTATTGTGAATATTAATGCAGAGATCATTAGTTGTCCATTTTCATATGCTTTGTAATTTTACATTACTAGGATGTACCAAATGGAATAAAATTGCTGGATCTCATGTCATATATATTCTCAAAATTTTAAGGAACTAGTAGATTGTTTCCCTTAATGGCTGCACTAATTAAGAATCCACAACAGTGTGCCACGAGGCTCCTTTTGCTTGCTATCTTCATCCATCCTCTTTGCTGTTATTCTTGCTGGTGCCAAATGGGCTCTCCTTGCGGATTTGACTTTTGTTCTTAGACAGATTAGTAATAGCACCATTTATTATACCAGTCAGAAATTTCCATCAACAGAATAGTTGATAAATGTCTGTTTACACACGTTGCCTATTTTTAAAAGGTTATTTGCTTTGGCTATTAAAATTAGAGTGTTCTGTGTATAGTGTAAATTATAATTTTGGGTCCTAATAAGGTTATTCATAGATATAAAAAACACAGAGAAGCACTCATACATGTTGCGCCATACACACATACACAACACAGAAATACATATATATTGGATATTGATTTGTGCTCAAAAGACTAGTGTGTATATTTTGTGCTCAAAAGACTAGTGTGTATAGTCTCAAAAGACTAGTGTGTAATTTCAGTGAATTCAAAATATACATAAATTATTTTACACACCTTCCACTTTCCCTTCATGAGCTTATGACTTACTACAGTAACTAGAGAATAATCAGATCCCACTATAAAAGATCAAATGACCAAGGATCAAAGTAAGGAGACCTTTATGGCTGGGAAGTGGGCAAGATTGCTATTTATGAATTATGATAGAAGTTTTTTAATGGGCAAGGTAAGAGGGTTAAATGGGAATACCTTCTTCTGAGACATACTAAAGAAAATAATTCACATTTCTAAATATAAATTTAGTTCCTCTTAAATTCTATGCTCATTTATTGTTCATTTTGAAATACTCGTGGTTCTGTTTTTGAATATTGATACTATTTCTAATAATATAGCAGAATTCTTTTATCTCTTCATGATACTTGTGTATCCTCTCAGGTTTTCATTAATTTTTATCTAATGAATGGTGCAGGATCAAGACCCCCAGTGAAGACACACGTCTTTCTTTCACTAACTTATTTTTTGTAGGCTCTATTTACAACTGCAACTATTTTTCATATCAAATATAGGATTTGATATGAAAATGTTCAAATACTACTCTGTGTATCTAATGCAGTTAAATTTAATGAACATTTTATTTTCACTTAAAAAATAGTAATTTTCATCCTTCTGGCCCAGGATCATCTGACAGACCTAGTGAAGCAGAATTATTAAGGGCTGATAACTATGTCTTGGCAGATATAATCAGTCAACTAAGAAGGCTTAAGTTTGGATGCTCCAATGATCTGTAGCATAGGGACTGTCCAGGTGTTCAGCGGTCTCTATAAATTGGCTAAGTTTTAGAAGCTATGGTTTGTGCTTCCCATAATTTCCGTTAACTCAGTCATTCTGGATTTCTGACAGGGTTGAAATCTTATAGTCTCATAGCCAATTCTTGCTATTTACTTTGAGAGAAAAGATTTGAGAGGATGGTTTTCAGCTGACATTAATTCTAAAGCCAAGAAAAAAAAAAAAAAAGAGCCAGGTTCAGAACTAAGTCTTTTATTTAGGAGAGATGACAGAGGTTCTGCTTAGTCAACAAAATGATGGACTGGGTATTAGGTCTATCTTGCACCTTACTGACATAAATTGGTATAGTTATGCTCTAAATGTATTTTGAGGGAAAAGTTTTATTTTAACAGGAAGGGTGATATGTAGGAAGAGCTAAAGTGGGGGGAGTAAGGAAAGGAGGAGGAGAAGGAGAGGAGGAGCTAGGTGATGAGAGAGAAAGAAGAGGGGGTCCAGACATGGAGGCAGATGTTCACATGTCTCCTCCAGTCAAAGATAAGTTGATATATCTAGGTTGGGTATTAGGTTACACTTCTGATTGATATTGAGCATTACCAAACTTATAAAGCCTTTGGTTAACATTAAAAAAATTGTATAAAAGCAAAAAGGAGAAGGGGGCATAGGATAGGGGTTTTCTAGGGAGGGGAAATGGAGAAAGGGGATGGCATCTGAAATTTAAATAAAATATCCAATAAAACATAAATTAAAAAATAGTAATTTTTAACTCGTGAATTTTACTTAATTAGGATATGTTAAGCTATTGCCAAATCACATGCAATTAGTAAGAAAACCATTGAAAGCAGGAATTAAAGAAGTTCAGGTATAAATGTATATTAGTTGGAGATACAAGTGGTATCCTCAGTAGACTATGATACAAAGACATTCTGTGTTCAAGCCCTTGTTCTGAGATGCTATGGACCAGACGGCCAATTACACTAGGTTGCAGCAACAATGAGTCTTCTTAATGACAGCAACACAATAAAATAAATGTCTCTGTGATTCATGTTCACACATTTGAAATAAGCCTAAAATCCCTAACTCATTAAATTTATTTTTATTGAAATCAAATGAGATCATAGAAGAATATATACTTTAAATCTATTTAAAATTGTTACTCTTTAAAGATGTTGAAGCAGTAGTAAAATATCAGCAATGCACACCGTAGATTAACCTTTATATTTATATGTTTTATTTATAGATTCAATGTAGTCCTAACAATGGGAAAAGGCACAAGGGTGGGATGTGATAGTCAGTGTTTAAGTAGACTTGGCAGGTGAGCACAGGAACCTGTGAACATTCATTAATACACACAGAGAAGACATGTGTGGACACTCATCCCTATGGCAGCACCCAGTGTCCAGTTAAATGAGGGAAGCTAGTTACAAGGGAATTAGGCAGAATCTGAGTAGAACATTCAGTATCATTTTCTACTAACCATGGTGTGAGAATCCACTCACTCTGCCAGCCAAACAGACAAACAAACAAAAATACTTCACTGGTCAAACAACAGAGCTAAAGGTGGAATAAATTGATAAAAATAGGTAGAAAGAAGTCCTCAAATGTGTATGAAGATAGTTATTTGTGTTTTCATAATCTAATTATAAGTTCATTTAAAAAACATGTTACTCTACTCATGAGAATTTTGGAATATATAAATGTAATTCTCAAAATGGGAAGATTATAAACATAACATATATTTTTTTGTTAATTTATCACCTAAACAAAAGAATTATACTTTATCATGCACAGGCATCATTGTACTTTGCTCATATTGTTAGCCATAAATTCTCATCTGCACAGTTTTCTTTATAGAAAAATATAGTTCATCTTTATAGTCTCATATCATGTGCAGGACACTAACACATATACTACACAACCAACCATGTCTTAATGTCACGAATCCTTAGTTTGTGAAGTAAGTATAAAATTATTGTGTTTTAGAACCATACTCAGACATGAAGTCATTCTCGTAGTAATAAATATATCAAAGAGGAGAGTGAAAATCAGAAATAGTGCAGCCTACATATTCAGCAGGGGCTTGTCAATAAAAAGAAATCAGAGAAATACATAATTGTACAAATACCTGTGTGTTTTGTGTGTGTGTGTGTGTGTGTATGTATTCTTTAAATTGAGGTTTTGTGTATCACATACTTCATATAGTATGTGGTTTTTTTGAATTTGATTATTTAACTGAAAATGATGGTGTACAGTCTCTCATTTTCTTACAAGCAACATACTGTCTTTTCTTGAAGAATACATCTGTATGACATACTACATTTTATATATTCATTGATTTTTTTGGTGGCCATCTAGTTATTTCTGCCTGACTCTTTTCTAAATGGATAGGAAATACACTTCTTTCTCCTGGTAGTGTATCTTATGTTTGAGCCAGAAGAAGCTGGGTATGTGGAGTAGGGTCACTAGAGTGTTTCCAGCCATATTTATGAGATTGTACTTGATTCTCTAATGCTGAAGGAAACGCTGAAAATTTTAAAACAGACTGGGCATGTGGTATGACTATAACAGTGTGAACAGAATGTGGGAAGGATTAGAAGAACAAGATTAGACACACAGGATCCAATTTTGAAAATATTAAGGTGACAAAAAAGGATGCTCCAAATATGATGATGTTGGTATGGATAAAAGAAATATGACATTCATCAGTATATATTCATTTTATAAGTAATTTATTGAATAGAAAAGAAATCATATTCTTAAACTACACATATTCAGTCCTGGGAATGTTAACTTTACAATTAATTGGGAAATGATGAACAATGGTTAATGAGTTTTGGGTAAATTCTGAATTAGCAATATTAATTTGAAAGCTATTAACTAATGTTGCCTAGCTGATGGATCCTGTGGCAATGCAACACTCTCAAAGAGATCAGCTGTCCAAAGCAAAGACTGAACATTTCTGACTGAGAAGAAAAGAATAAAGACTGTGTGTGTGTGTGTGTGTGTGTGTGTGTGTGTGTGTGTGAGAGAGAGAGAGAGAGAGAGAGAGAGAGAGAGAGAGAGAGAGAGAGAGAGAGAAGATGAAGTACAATCTTAAAGGTGGTGATGAGGAACCAAGCATAGGAAGACTTGACATAGCTAAGAAAACGTAAGAACCAAAACTAACATAACATAAAACAACACAAAGGCCAGTGCAGCATCAAGAGAAAATCACAGCAGCCAGGCAGCAAATATAGAACAAATATTTCAAAGTTTGTGAAATAAAAATAAAAAAAGATAAAAAAAAATCCAAAACATCAGACTGTATAAAAAGCACAGTCTATACAGAGCTTGGTGAACAGCAATCATGGGATTTACTTCAACTTATTGTTTCCTGTGAGGAATCATTTTTAGAAGAGTGAGATATTTTAAAATGCAGTTTGTCGATATCAAAAAGAGCTAAGAGAAATAAAGTTTGGTTTTCAGAAAGAAGAAATAATTAAGAATAAAGCATCCCAACATCCAGCTTTGATTTTCCTTTCTATTGCTCTCCAGTGGACAATGGTACAAGCCAATTTAACCTGGCTCCATTGATCCTAAATTGTCTTTGTTTTGTTTATTTTTCAATGGGGAAAATTCTTAAGTTCATGAGCTCTCCCTTGGCCATACTGATATTTCCAGTCTTTATGGCTTATTTTGATTTACCTCCATTGTTGGGTCTTACTCTCACTCCCTTTTATGTGAGAATTTTTTTTAAGCCTTCCAATGGCCTCTGCATTTTAAATGAGTGCATGAAAAAAACATATCAATTTTTTTTTTTTTTTTTTTTTAGGAAATATTGATTAGAGGCCATACATGAGATAAAACGTCAATTTATTATCAATGAGATTTGAAATATCTACTTATATGTACTAATTATATATAATAAAGCTATAATTTAATAATGTTATTTGGCTTAGCCAGTCTTTGAGTAATATATTTTTAAAACTATTTTTACTGAAGAATTTTCTACTTAACCAACATACAAAAGCCCACTAGAAATATCAAAGGTTAAAATCATCATAAGTAGAAATGTACTGGTATACTGTTGGCTGGCTTATAGGATACTGATGTATTTTCAATTCATTAAAACATTTTTATGTACCTCTTTTCAATAAAATTACCTCAACTACTTGTCAATAAATAAATCATGAATGTACATGGTAAATTTATATGTACTTTTAGATTTAGAGTCTATCAATGGATTTGAAGGGATAGCACATACTTTCTTTAATCATATTTTATGCATGTTTGTGTATAGTAAATTATATAAACTCTATTATTGAGGTAGCACTTGAATGCACATTTAGTACTGTGCATATCTAACAAAAACAGCTAAAATTTAAAAATTAAGCAATTTTGCAATCAACATATCATAAGAACTTATTATCAAGTAGTTTTTTATTTCCTTGTAAAGCACAGTCTCCAATCTGTGATAGTAGATCCTGTTAATTGATGACAGAAAAGACATACTGTATATGAACCCAGAACGATACATCACAAATACAAGCAGTTTCTTTTTTATGAATGTTTGGTTTGGTCTTTTTATAAATGAAAATATGGCCATTAAGTAATAGATTCCTGTCATGGCACAGTAGTGCACTCCTTTAATCCCAAAACTCAGTGGGTAGACACAGGCAGAAATATGTGCATTTAAAGCCATCCTGGTTTTCATAGTGAGTTGCAGGACAGGTAGAGTGATATAGTGAGATACTGTCTAAGAAATAATCAAACAAACAAACCAAAAAAGTAATAAATTCCTCAAATTCAACTTAATCTTATGGTAAATATTAAAAGAAAAAAGAAAGTTATTATTTATTAAAATAAATAAACTTTATTTATTCTAACAAAATAAAGAATATACTGTTTGGTTTCTTTAAAAAATAATATTAATGTATCAGATGACTTCATTTTGTATCCTGTGATTACTTTTAATGTCTCTCATGTATATTTTGTCTTAAGTATCAATAAAACATACTGTTATTATTAGTATAACAGTCTTTAAAATGAAAGCAAGAAGACAAAATTTTGTTTAAATACTCTTACAGTTGTATTATATATGTTTACCTAGATTATACATCATATAATATTGACACAATATTTTTAAAAAGCATCTTATAGAAAAACACTTGTAGGAACTACGATGTATCAAGGATTATAATTTCTGTTTGAATATTATATGTTATTAATATGAAGATATTAATATTTAAATTAAATCTTATTTATGTATTAGTATTCATGTAATTTTACTAATAACAATTTCTTATAATGAATAAATTTGGAAAGAATAAAATAATTCTCATGCCCATATCCACAAGGAATATTTTACTATTTGAAGAGTGTACCTTACAGAAGCATACATTGTCATGTACCCCATAGTTTATATATAATTAGTCTCAATCAAGAAGCAACACCATTGCTAAACTCATAAGATATTGAGGAGTTTATCATATTCTAAGACTGTGGATTTTCAGATACAATAACAATTTTATGGAAATAAATATGATTTTTTATTGGAATTAGGAAAATAGGTAACATAAAATGAAGAAAATAGAAAAACACTTAAAAACCCTTTTATATATTGTTATCAATTAAATGAAGATATTAAGCAAATGTGAGTTTTATGGATTCACCAAATCCTCAGAAAATAAACATTCAGTGAATTGTGTCCTGAGACTATTCATTTCAGAGAAACAAGAACAGTGTCAATTAAAACAAACAAACAAACAAAGTTCTTATAATCTCAGAATTACATAAAAAGTAAATTTTGTTCTCTATATTTACTGTCATTCTTGACAAGAGAAATCAATGTTTACAAATTTCTTCTGTTTGTAATGCCACTAAATTCATCCTTCTTACTATTTATAATATATTATGGTTACTATGTTAGTAGAGAGTAAATCCATTTTTGTGAATGTAATACTAATAATTAACTAATTTATAATTTGTTGTATATAAAATATGTTACTTTTATACAATATACTGCAGTTACCTAATGAAATTACACATATTTTAAATATTTTGAATCCAAGATATGTTTCCAAAATTACAGCCATTGTCTCTAAGTTTGTTTATGGTACAAGAATAAAGAAAATTTTCAGATTATTAATATTAGTTCACATACTTGTTATATTGTATATAAATTCTACTAATTTAGGTGTGTGTGTGTGTGTGTGTGTAAGATGTCAGGTATTGTCATCTATCTCTCTCCATCCTATTGCTTTGAGACAGAGCCTCTCTCTGAACCAGAAGTGTGTGAATATCACTTCTTTGTTTGATGGTGTACCCAAAAGATCTTCCTGTAACTTCCCTCCATGTTGAGGATAGAGGTAACCACTATTTCGCTTGGTATATTACTTGATGCTAGAAATTCAAATTCATATCACTATGCTTTCAAAGAAAATACCTACAAAGTCCTCTCTCCCGCATGGGTAATTTTCATTTTAGTATTTAAATTAGTAACTATGTGATAACAGTTATCTGACAGGTGAGCATTAAACCATTTAATTTTGAGAAGTCTCTATATCTCATGTTATACCTGAAACAACTTTGGCCAATATCTAAGTTTTAAATGTATCATATGACAAAGAAGTTTAATGTTAGTACAAAACAGGTCACTGTTTAAATAGATTGGTTATAATTCAGTAAATTCAAATTATTACTAAGGTCAGTGCATACACTTACAGATATTTTTAATGTTTAAATAATTTCCTCTGAGAGAACAATCATTATTAAACATGAGGAAACTGATGTGCAGCCGGTTTAAGACATAAAAATATGTCGTGTCGCCAGGAGAGTTAACTGTTTTCTTTCAAATTCACCAAATTTGAATCCTGAGTTTGAACTTGTCCAGCACTATTATTTCAAAGTTGTCCTAAACATACGGCCCTGGGTCTAATTCTCTCACAGCCTTTCCAACTGAAGAAATCTGCTTGCTCAGACCACACTTCCCTGTCATATAAACAACACTCTCTCTAGAGACTCAAGAATATTGAAGGCTATCTTCTGAAGATCCATAAACTATGTGCTACTTGCTCTGGTAATTTTAATGGTTTTCTTGCAAGAAATGGCTAATACTGAAGCACTTCTTAGAATATTATGTGATATAAGCAAGGACAAATCATTATTCTCAAAAAAATAGAGAATATGAGAAAAATTAGAGAGAGTTTTTAGTTATATGGTAGTGATGAATTACTGGGGTCCTAACATGTCTGATACTGTTCTTGAAAGCAAGAAAATGTATATATGTGTGCAGATGATCATGCCCAAATGGGGGACATAAATACGGATGTCATAAGAACTCTGTCCTTCCTCGGGTACTACTCGTGATTTTGTTTGTATTTTTTTCCTATAATATTACTAATAATATTACTAAGTGGTTCACTAAGTACTTGGGTAATGATACCAAGGGACCAAGGGATCTCATCAAGGAGCAATTTTTTTTTCAATCCAATACTTGAAGATTACCATAAAACAATGGCACGGAGATTATTGTCTTTGCACAATGTCTGTATTGCCATTATTTTGATTAGACAGTCTAAAGCATCTATTTTGACAACTTATTATATTCATCTATTATATTTATATTAATCTGAGCTATAACACTTAAAAGAGCCATAACTATTAAAAGAGCTATAACTCTTTTGTACAGTTTACCTTTGTATAAAGATGTTTCTAGACAGAGGAATGTCCTACTTTGTAATGATTTTAAACTATTATACAAATGAGTAATAACTCAATTCAATGGGAGTCAAAGATTAATCTCCATTTTTCAAAATTTAAAATATTCATGAAAGAGTTATTTAGTATAGGAAAATAAAATGTTGTTCTTCAATATTCTATCAAACATTTCAATAAAATGATAACTTAAAGAACTGATAGAACTATGAAGATTAAGCTGTGCAAAGCAAACCTTAGTGACTATGCACAAGGTCTAAAAGCACTCACTGATCATCTGTCTTTCATATTAGTCATTTAAGGAAATGAAGTACCTCATCTTTGACAATTAAGACATCAAGCATTGCAAAAGGTATTAAACTTTAAAGACCTCAGGTTGAGTTAACACTCTCTAACTTGACTTTAAAAAGTTCTAGAAAGCAAAAGAGAAGCAGGAGGGAAGAAGAAGGAGGAGAAGGAGGAGGGGGAGGAGGAGGAGGAGGAGGAGGAGGAGGAGGAGGAGGAGGAGGAGGAGGAGGAGGAAGAAGGAGGAGAAGAAGAAGAAGAAGAAGAAGAAGAAGAAGAAGAAGAAGAAGAAGAAGAAGAAGAAGAAGAAGAAGAAGAAGAAGAAAAGAAAGAAAGAAAGAAAGAAAGAAAGAAAGAAAGAAAGAAAGAAAGAAGGAAAGAAAGAACAAAAGGGAAAGAAAAAAGAAAAGTAAAGGAAAAGGAATTAACTAATTAATCAGATGCCCTTCATAGCCTACACATGATGATGGGCACTACATCTGATATACAGTGACAGCTATAACCTGTTCTGTCTCATGAATTACTGTAAGAATGGCACTAAACATTTATTAATAGTGTAATAGGATTCAATGATCCTAAGTGCAAGCATGTGAGAAACGCTGGATTCTGAAGGAGCAGAGGAATAGTTTTTGCATGAATGTAAAACATCAGGACATCTCTGCCTTTCTAAAGAAAAAAAGGTTGGAGAGAAATAGAGAATAAATCCAGAAAATAGTACAACAGGTTGAGTTAACAGAATGTCAAAAATAATGAATCATTTCACAGATATTTAAATTTGTTCTGATATGGAAATTTTGGTGTATTTGAAAGTCATTGCAGTGTTTATTTGAAGTAATTCAACACCACTTCTTAATATTGTCTTTTGACAATGTAAGACAGCATGCCAGGGCTCCAGTCTCAGCAGAGAACAGGTTCTAGAGAGGATGTAAGGATCAGGAAGGTTGAGTCAGACAATAAAATGGGTATACTTTGCAACTCTGACTGACTAGAAATCAGAAATATTATATATATATATATATATATATATATATATATATAGAGAGAGAGAGAGAGAGAGAGAGAGAGAGAGAGAGAGAGAGAGGCAGAGAGAGAGAGAGACAGAGACAGAGAGACAGAGAGACAGAGAGAGAGATTCAAAATCATTCATGATTTCAAGATATATCGATCATATCATTTTATTCTGGGGCATATATTTGAAATACGCCTAGGGTTACAAGTTAAGCACAGGTAGAAAGATTTTATTAACTTCAATCTCATAACCTTATTCCTAAAATTCGACAAATCATTTCAGCTTAAGCTAGCAAGCAAGCATACAGCATCCTGTTTTCAGACTGGTGGCACACTGTGATTTTTAAGATGCTCAGATACAGAATAGGTAGTATGCAATTCAGTCAAGGTGAATCATCCTGCTTTAAGAAGTATATTATTAACTTCTAATGGTCAATCACATTACTTGCAAACTATCCTAGAAATTATTGTAGCTGTTATTTCTATTTATAATCTTATAAGTATTTATAAAGTAAAAGAATTCTTTTATTTCTGAATTAATTAACACTACAACAACCTGGCGTAAACTAATATTACCAAGAATGACAACTCATAATAGGTTATTTTTCTTAAACTCTTTCTCAGGTCATCTACACATGATGTTATGTTATCTTAGTCATGCACCTTTTTTGCAGGCTTTGTTCTTACAAGGGTCCACTTCTAAGAAATTCTAAATACACTTGTAGTAGGTATTTTGTGCTCTTATCTGCTGTCATTTCTTCTATCCTACCAAACCTTATTTTCCTCCCCTGAATTTAGAATCCTCCAATTATTTTGTTTCACGAATTTGTGTGTTGGCAGAAGACAATCTTCAAGTTACAGGAAGGGGTTCCAGGTAGGGTCACCTGAGGTTACTTCCTTGAAATCAAGTGGTTGTACATTCAGAGCATTCTCTGATGAATACAGAAAGAAATTTTTTTTAGAGGAGACATGGCTGAATCATTATGCTAATAGCCCTCCCAAAAGTGTATCACGCAGAAATTCAAACTTAAAGTAAAGACCATCAGGTCAACAATTGCAACATGTGGCTCAGCTATGCTGGGACTTTGTCAAAGAACTGGGCTATCTTCATAATTCTTAGTATTCTCCGAGAAAATGGCTGTGCCAAGTGCACAACACAGAATGAGTCATTCCTTTAGGATTTCTTTTTTACAAATGTTTTGAGGTCTAGAATAAAGTACTATAACACCTTGCATGTAACTCAACATGTTACATGCATGTGCCTCTTAAACAATACTTAAAAATCATATTTCACAAGACCAAGAACAAAATAAATGTATATTGTAATTAAAGAGTATATGGGTTAGTATATCCTTATTTGGTCATGTGGTCTGCATTTCTAATTGAGACTTTGCAGATGAAACCAAACTATCTGAATTAGTAAAATCTAATATTTGGAAGCATAAAGGTTCATAGTGAATAAGAAGGAACATACTTAAAGCATTTGAGATTTAAAATTCTATCATGGGTATTTTTCTTGCTAAAAGGAATGAAACCTAGTATTTTTAGACCAAGAAGTATGAATTCTCAAGTACTCAACAAAGCTGCAAATCTCTTCTTTTTTATCAGTAAAATATGTTAACAGGATGAGAGAACCACAATAATAGACATTTTGGTGGATTATGTCTTGCTTATATGTGTGGCTTCGTGCTAATAATAAGGTAACTGACCATCAATTTTTTGTTGTTTTCTGTTTCTGTTATCTCTTCACATTAGGAAAATAAAAGTATGATTTTTATCTAGTCAGAACTGCATGTTCTACTGCATTTCAGAAGGCAGCTTTGAAAATACTCTGTATGGCAGGTACACAAGGAAATTGCTTTCAATATTCAGCTGTGGATAAGAGATTAGAGAGAGAACTTCATGTGTCCTCTAGTTCCTGAAACTGTATCTATTCTTAAGACTCAATCAGCCAATCATCAAGTGAATATGAAACCTTCTTAAGTCATTTTCATTTTCAGAACATTCTGTTATTCTTGAGATATACATAAAACATTGACTCAATAAGATTCAATAAGTTTTTGACCAGATCTTGCCAAAACAATAGGTCTTAATTTTATCAACAGGCCTCAACTGCTTCCACAGGCTCCCCTCATTCAATAAGACTCTTAATGCTTTTTCCTTATATTCGACTTATTAGCATTTAGTCTATAATTAGCATTTCCACTGCATAAATAGAAGGAAATTAAATTTAAAAATATAAATGTATATAATCATGTTCTATTCATCCTAATAAATAAAGCTGATACAAACATATCAGAAAAACTTAAGGAATCAGAAAAGAATAGAGTTATCAGAATTAGGTATATATTTTTATTAAATGTTCTGTTATTTTTAAGATTATAATATATTTACATAATTTCTGCTTTCCAATTATTGTCTTCAAACTTTCTCATGCATGCTCCCTTTGCTCTGTTCTATAACCACTTTTTCTTTTCCTAAAAAGGCCATCCTCTGCTACATATGTGGCTGGAGCCATGGGTCTCTCCATGTGTACTCTTTGGTTGCTGCTTTATTTAGTCCCTGGGAGTCTATGGGTTTTGGTTGGTTGATATTGTTGTTCCTATGGGATTGCAAAGCCCTTCCACTCCTTCAGTCCTTTCCCTAACTCCTCCATTGGGGACCCTGTTCTCAGTTTAATTGTTGGGTGCCAGCATCTATCTCTGGATTTGTCAGGCTCTGGCAGTATATCCACATTTTTTAAATTTATATATGCACATGCAATATGTTAGTTACTATATACTTTAGCCCAATATGAAAAAAAGTGAATATCAGACTTCAAGGTGTCTTCAAGTGACACTTCATGTGTACATTTTAAAAACCATGACTCTTATCATATAAGTGTCTGTAGTGAGAGAATTTTTATTTGGAAAAAGATAAAATAAATTAATTATTGATTTATTGAGCCAGGTCTAAAAGAACTGGTAGAATAGACATATAGGTTTATTATATAAAGGAAAGGCATGTGTTGCCTATGCCAAGTCTTTTCTTTTCAAAATACTTATATTTTTTAATTTGTCATCTTAAGAATAAAGCAAAAAAAAATTAAAATATTTATTGCCAGGCCAAAAAAAAAAAAAACAATAAAGTTTGAGTCCCAAAAGTTACACTCATTCTTTACAAATTCACATGAATTGGATGAAAATCCTGTAGAACTATGCATCTATTTAAGCTTCATCAATTTGTGAAAGGTCTTTTAGCCTAAGTCATTGTGCTTCTTAATTCAGGGAATAAAAGATCATAAAAGAAGATCATTTTACTCAATGTCCTTTCATCCTAATTGGGAAAACATTTTCATTTCCCAAATATTAATTTTACTCTGTACGATGGCTATAAAGTGTGAGAAAAATGCAGTGTCTTTCTAGAAATTTCCAAGATGTGCTGTAGATATGAGGGGAAAGAACAGCTTCCTGATGTGTTGACTTTCATGTTGCATGTTACATAAAAGAATGATTGTAATGCATGTCATCCACACAACCTACAAGGAAGTAAGTGACTGAGTCTGGCATAGATGGAGTGGAAGTTTAGAGAGAGTGGGGGTAACAAGATGTCTTCAACCTCAAGACCAATGGACTTCTACGGCAAATATTTTGTTAATAGAGGAAAAAGCATGGCTTTGGGTTTTGAAATAACCTTTGAGGACCTGTGAAGAAGTTATGTTAGCCACCTAGTGAGTAAAATCAGATGAGAAATGGTATTTGCTCGGTTTCAGATAGTTTTTCAACGAGACGAGACATCTAATTGTAATGCCTTTCCGTACATTTTCTTTTGTATCAAAGGAAATCATACTCTGGACTGTAATAAGCATTAGAGAGGCGCTAGAGAAGACATTTAAAACACGTTAAAACAAGGAAGCAGCACTTACTTAGAACATGAAAATGAGCCTCATCCATTGTGTATCACAGGCGTTCATTTCCTTACTGAGAGCTTAGAAATCTCTTGGGAAAAACAGGCAAGCAGCAATTACAAAACTGCTCCTTGCCTTGGTATTATTCATCTCACGTTAAGCACAAATATTCCAAGCCACAAACAAGATCTATGGCAATCTTGTCATTGAAAAGCTTCTTAATCTGTCCCTGGTTCACATAAAATATTCATCATATTGCAAGCAGGGAAGTTCAATATCACTTGGTTTTTTGCTTTGTGTTTCTTTTCACAACAGTCAGGTTCAGTCCCACATTAACCTTCAACATCCATATTTTCTACATATGTCAGATGAATATGGACCATTTGTATGAAAGGGCTGTATCTTTAAAGCACAACACATAAAACCATGACACTCTCTGGTTTATTTATTTCTTTGAACACTACTGATATTGTTGGCTGTTGTAAAAACAATATATCAGAGAACAGTGTTGATGGAGCTTAAGTTCTTTACATAGATCTGATTAAACAATGAAAGTGTTTAATCAAAGTGAAGATTCCCTTTCTGTTTATGAAGAGCATTTTTATTGTAGAAATATAAACAAAGAGAGGAAGTGTTTGCACAGAACACTAATAAGGTTAAATGACAATAATTCCTAAAGTAATTAACTACTACAGAGAAGCTACAGTACATGTCCAAATTATACTTTCCTCATTTATTTTAAAAAAAGCATAAAGGCCTACAAATGGATACAATGACCTGAGTCATTCTATGTGAACACTGTGAACAGTTGTATTCAGATAACAGAATTTCATGCTTCCAGATTTAGGATTTTCCCTGTGTGGTCTATTGTTCTAGTTTTCTAGTATGTGAAGCATGAAGGTCTAGTAGTGTTCACTGATAGTCCATTAATAATAGTAGGTTTGAGTTTTCACACATAAGAAAAATAAAATGCAATGAAATATTGCTTTAACTTATTAAGAGTGAACAAAGGGTTGTCTCTTATTAGAAGAATAGACATCCAAATAAATTAAAATAAATACATATGCAAACACCTCCATATATTTCCATACACATAGGCACATACAGATGTATAGGTGTTCAGGAAAAATTTGTTAAAGATTTTCTGAAACACTGATTTCCTGGGTATTATTCTGTTAAATAATTTATAAAACAATTACTTTATTTAAAAATCACTAGGACAAAGATCATAAAAGGTACATATAGAATCGGGTTGGGACACTATAGGTCCTGTCTCTTTGCTGTCACTTCAGCCTCTTTACCCACTTGATAAAAAATATTAATTGCCTCTCTAAATAGTATTTCTTTCTTTTCTGTTTCCTTTTCCTTTTTTTCTCCATCTGCCTCTCCCTCTCCTTCCCTTGCCCCCTTTCCCTCCTCTTTCTCAAGGTTTTCTTTAGATAAAAATGTTACATTCTATAGTCCTCCCTGTCCTGTCCTGAAACTCACTATGTAAAATTATAAGCCATTCCTAGCACTAATATGATATAAACAGTATAATATTTAAAAAGAAAACATTTATATTCAAAGTACATGATTGATATGATGATTATAATGGTGATTCTTAAATAGGCCTTCTTTACTATTAAAAAACAGAAAGTACAATATTTGATGCTCAACTTATAAAAGAAAATGTAAATAATTTATTACCACCTATATGATACATAAGAAAAATAAGGATAATAATTGTTCTGAATACATACTTGGTATTGATGTCACATAACTCCAGTGAAGGGTTTCTCGTTTACTGTGAGAATATGTAGGTAAATAACAAGGGTTTTGGAATGTTTAAGTGTTAGTTATGATAGTAATACTGTTTATTTAACTTATGTTTTCTATGTACCTATTGCATTTGTTATCATAAGTTTCATATTCTCAAAAGCTTTTATTTAAGTTTCAGAATGAATACAGGAACCCCAAATATATGTTTTATTTCCTTGAATTCTTACTTTTTATTTCTTCCTTGTATATCCTATTCTTACTTTTTATTTCTTCCTTGTATATCCTATGTAGGTCCTTTATTTCACATACATACTAAGAAAACTATTCATGCATCCAAGCCCACTAATAGATAATGAGTCCATGTCAAAATAATAGAAGATAGAACACACAATTCTTTATTTACCTGTTTGATATATAAAGATGTTAATTAACTACATTAACTCTTTCTCATTATATCCTTTGAGGTGTCATAGTAAAATAAATAAATGTTGTTATTTTATTCAATATAGAACAAGCTGTTTTCATGCTGTCAATCATTCTGTACACTGAGGACAATAGTCCGCCTACCAATGACTTTAACAAAGTAACACATATGAATACAGGATGAAATAAATTTCTGTTCGTCATAGTATACAAGATTCACTTTTTTTCATTTTGCTTAGTTGTCTTATAGCTTAAAAATAAATGAGGTAAAAAATGTGAACCTTGCCTTACTCTTGATTCTGGTGAGTAGTCGAAAACGTCTTGTGTTATTTTGTCTTGAAACTCCACAAGCACATATTCTTTACTTGTTTTTTTCATGCCCCATTTACCATTATTATTAGGTTTCAATAAGCATTTTATTCCTCTGCTTTATTTGACAAAAGTGGTTAACAACTCACATAATAATATAAAGTCATTCCAGGGCAGAGGAAGATGTTTTCCACCAGAAGGCCAAGTACTACTTTTAGCCCTGGAATATACTGATCACAAGAAGTTAGTGCTTTTACCCCAGTCATTGTTTCTAGGTGTGGTAAAGGTTGTAGGGATGAGTTTGTACACACATGAACATGTATAAACACACTCACACATCCACACACGTGTGTGCACATGCATACTTGCAGATGCAGATATACTCACACACGTGTGTGTGCACATAAATATGTCCACATGTGCATGCAACACTTGCAGATATACACACATATGTGTGCACATGCATGCATGTGCGCACGCACACACACACACACACTTTGAACAATATCTGACTTATAGTAATTTTGTTGCACTTCAGATACCAATTCCTATAACACTGACTACATTGCTCTCTTTGGTTTAGTATTTGGCTAATTTTACTGTATGTTATTTGATACAGATCTCATCACAGCACACTGAATAAGTTTGTTTGTGTCTTCTCTTTCTGCTTCATTAGCTGCATATATTTTACCACAATATTAATAACTAATAATTTGTTTTCACACTGGTTTACCTCTGCAGACATTTATGTTTCTATAAATTTGATAAAATGTTTGTTTTATAAATTATATATTAAGTTTTCCAAACTTCTCAACATTTTATATAACCCAAGGCCAGTATTAGTGTTGTTATTGAAAACTACCATATCTCCTTGTTGTAGAGGTTACTAAATTCTTTACTCATCTCAATAATTTTTACCTTGCTTCAAAAAGCAAAATAGAAAATCCTTTCTATGTTTCATTTACATTTCAAGAATTCATACTGAATCTTGTAGAAACCTATAAGCCAGAACCCTATAATCAAATATCAACTTTTGATCAGGGAACCACTCAAAATGTTTATTATTGAAATGTATATATTATTCCAATAATATATTGGTATATTAAAATTATTACTATGTGATTGAAGTATTTTATTACTTAAAATAAGTTTAAAGTTATCCTTTCAGTTATGTGTTATTGCTCAATACCAAAAGTAAATACTACTGTACTGATGCAACTTTCCTCTATGCAGAGGACACAGTTTGAAGTAAATGTAGCCAGAACAGTTATTTAATCTCAGGTTTCTGATCAGCTATGTATTTTTTGTTGTTGTTGAAAGCTACTACTACTACCTCAACCTGCATGTGTTACTTTACTAATTCAAAGAGTATCTTCATATTATTATTTTTCTTTTATTAAAATCTGTTTATTTGTATATAACATACCACAAATGCTATTACTTTTTTCACAGTTTTTTCTCCCCTTTCTTCCACCAGTTCTCCTCACCAAGCCTCCCTCCTGGATCTGTCTTTCATTAGAAAAAAGGCAACTGTGACCAAAGAAACAGGCAAACTACCAGTACACTAACACTTCTTCAGCTCCATCAAATTCAATCCTCTAATCTTATTCCCAGCTGTACAGCAGAACACCTACTTCAGACTCTTACTGGATCACATAGATCTATCTCCCTCCCCAAAGTCATTGCTTTATCCCAACCCCGGATCCAGCAGGCCATCCCTGGGAATCCATAAGCCACTTTGATCAGGGAAAAAGGTAAGTGAACAGCAAATGTTAACCTCTGCCTCCATTCCTCCATGTCCAATCACCAGTCTCAGCACCAGTCCTGTAGTAGACCTTTTGCTATCTCCTCTTCACTCCCTATCGTAAGTCATTTTATTTAGTCTGTCATTCAATCATGCCATAGCATTGTGTGGCTGGTGATCCAGGTCACTGAACAGACATCTCAAAACCAAAAATCAGTGGGCTCTTCAGCCATTCACTCTTTTCTACCAGTTTTCTTTTTCAGCCTAATGAGATCTATATCCAAGTGGGAGATAGCCATTGCACATTATAGTGGAGGATTTCTTATTGTGTTAATTGAGGTGGGATTATTAACCCATTGTGGATGGCACCATTCCCTAGGTTGACTCTTGGGCTGAGCTGAGAACAAGTACTCATCTACCATCTACGTCTGTCTTCTGAATTTACATGGGTTATGACCAGGTGCTTCACCCCCCTGCTGTCTTTCTATTGCTGCGATGATGGATGGGTTGCATCCTTGAAATCTGAGCTTCTTTTTGAATCCTGAGTTCTTTTTGAGTAAGAACCTCAGAGGAAAGGCACACTGATAGCTTTTTGTCATGCAGCCTTTCTTATAATTTCCCAGTATCTAAAATCTGTCTTTTCACTGAAACATTTTTTAAACATATTAAATTTCTTGTCTGTTGATGGTTTCCATTAAATAAAAACCTGAAAATGTTTTTTTTTTTCTCTTTTGTTTTGACTTACAGCACTCAGTGTTGACAGTACATTTAACCACTTACTATTGTCATTATTTCATAAATGCCTGAAATAGTATGCTACTTCCTATAGAACTGGAAGCCAGCTCTCACGGAAAACCTGCCCAGTCCTGGGTATTCTGTCTCCTTCTTCCTGTCCTGAATACATTCTCAAGTCGGCCTGTAGCTTAATAAACTGTTTATGAAAACTTTTGTTGTTTTGATTTGCAAAATTAGGCCAAAATCACTACAGCTTTGTGAATCTTGTTCTTGCAATTATACATGATTTTAAAAGTCATTGCTGTTTTAGAGAGAAGGTTCACAGTTTCAGAAGAGTGTTTGCTCTTTCAGAGGACTCAGGATCTGCTTCACGTCTCAGCACCCACTTCATGGCTTCTAACCATTTCTAACTCTAATCCTAGAGGTTTCAATGCCTAGTTTTGGTCATCATGGGCTCCAGGCACACACATGGTACACAGACTTGCATCTACTCCAAATATGCATTCACATATAAATAAATAAATGAGTAAGACAGAATACTCATTTACTTGGATATTTTATGGCCTTTAGGGTTTCTATAAGGATATAGTGGTAGAGTATATTTGAAGGTCTGAGAAGCCAGCCAAACTCCAACACAACCACCATCAATTTGAAGATTTGTCCAACAACCAGCGTTATATGATGCACTTTCTTATTTCTAGACTTCAGAAACTAGTGATAACACATAGACCTCACTCTTTGAAACCACTAGTGATAAAGCATTGAAGTAAAAGAGTAACAAGAATAATTTTGTAATTAGAACATGGTTTGTTTCAAGTATTCGTTACAGTGAAAGAGCTGACAGCCACCTTTTGTGGGCCTAGATCCTACTTGTTTATAGAGGCTATATTAGTTGCCAATAAGTCTGGAACATAGCTATCCTGTACGACTCTCTTCATGGGTTTGAACGTATCACTTGCAGTTCTAAACATCTTTCTCTTGTTTCTCTTGTTTAATTCCTGTTTTTCTTTTGACAATGTGTGTCTCTGCTTTTGAGATGACTTTGGTGCACACTTTTTGTTTACATGATTGTATTTTTAGAGATAAAACTGCCTTATGATTATAACTGCCAACATTCCCCAGAGACACAATCTCACAGGAGAACTTGCTGATCTTGGTTTTCTTATTATCTTCCCACCCTGTCTTTTACCCTATTCCATAAGCATAGGCAAGAGAATGTTTTGTCTATGGAGGCATGGAGACTGGGCTCCACAACTCTGCATTTTGATTGGTTCTGGTTTTTAGAAGTGGTGCTTCTAAATGCTGATGAATGCACTTCTTTATTTTAAAATACACATATTTAGAAGTTCATTTTAAAAAGATGTAAGAATTCTGTATACCATGGATGAAGAATCAGCCAATATTTTAGAAGAGTAAAGCAAATGTAAAACAGCATGATTCACTTAAAAACAAAATTGCAGTAGAGGATAAAATTCGCTCTGACCCTGCTGACTGACCCTCCAGGGCTTCATCTTCTGTCATAACTGAGATAGACACTTAAGCATTTAACAGTCCTCCTATCTTAATGTTTTTCTCAAAATTATTTAGTTCATTTGCTTTACTTTTTCTTTTCTTTTGGCTATAACGTTTTTATTATTGGATATTTTATTTATTTATCTTTCAAATGTCATCCACTTTCCACATTCCCCTTCCTAGAAACTCCCTATCCTATACCCCTCTTCCATTTTGCTTTTATATCATTTTAATTACATGCAAGTATTAAGGTCAGTTCTAGGTTGAGGAACTAGCAATACAATAGATGCAAATAGTCAAGGAACAAGCAAGACAATAAACACAAATAATCAAAGAACAAGCAAGGCAATAAACAAAGTTCCGAGAACATTCCCATGATCACTGTTTCTCTTTGTTATTGATTTGATTTAAAATTTAAATGTCTGCACATGTAATATCATTATGATGGAAAAAGACAAAATGTATTCTGGATATAGAAAAAAGAGCCTTACTAAGCTTCTGGATTCTCAAATTATTTATATTTAAATGGGTATATTATTAAAAATAAATATTGTTATTCTATAGTATCATATTATTCCAATGCTGGTTCATTTTGCATGATTAAAAAGGCAAATTTTGTTTTATATTTTGCAAAACATACATAATTACATCTCGTGAAAAACATACAGATAATTTGGAGGTGCTTCTCTGTCTCTGAGTAGAAACTTTCTTAAGTGTATTAATTTTGAATTAATTGTTATTTCTTTGTTTTGTAATGAGATAAGGCACTAATTAAAGCTTTATATTTAATTTGATATGAAATGTATTTTGACCTAGGATAAAATGCACAAAAATACTTATGATAAGACAGAACCAAAATACGATAGCAAATGGTGAAATGGGAAGGAAAAAAAAGAGAGTTACTTAGCTGGAGCCTTTTAATGTGTTTTATATCTATATGCATTATTTTGTATTTTGTGGTTTAATACTTTTATAGTCGATTGGATTGCTGGATTTTTGTTTCTCTTATATAATATTTGATGATAACTTTAACTTCAAAAATATAAAAGCTTTAGGAGGACAAACATATTGGGAATTAGAAGGATTCCGCAGCTTTAATAAAGATTCAAAAAACTGCTGTTTCTACAGAAATATAAACTTTGTATTAATGATGCAAAGAATAATGAATTTTCAGCTTTCTGGCTTTTTTTTTCTCTGCGACATGGTATTCTAAGTCAACTAAACATTGGATGTTGCTTTCAGAATTCCATTATCTCTGCTGAGAAGCATGAAATCACACTGTAAATATCTATAACATCTTCAAATTTCAACAAATGTCAGGTCAGAATAAAGTCCAGGTAAATTTGTATGTCCCAGCTTGCAGCTGCATGAAAAAGCATTTATTCAAATGCAATTTCATATCCTTTCACTTGGAAGCACAATTGAAGGCATGTCAAATATGAAACACATTTATCTAAAAATTTACATTAGAATATAAATTTATTTGTTCCTGTTCCACTGTCTAAAATGACCTTCTTAGTTTTATGTTTCCCATTTTAAACACATGGTTTAAAATTATAAATTAATTTTTAAGTATTTAATATTTTTATTGATACAAATATCTGTAGTTACAATGTCATCTTTATTGCTTGTGAATTTATGAATCAAAGTGAAAATGATGTAATTAATTTGGATAGGCAAGTACTTTTTATAACTTACTTCATTTTAGTGAAAATGATATTGTAATAATTCTTGGAAAGTAAGGCTATTATATCTTTTGGGCACCTATCAAAATGATACTATTAGATAACAAGGATACATGTAAATACAAATATATTTTATTGTTGCTTAAGGTATGATGTGAGTTTTAGAGTGAGCAAGTTTCTGTGTGGCTCACATATGTCAACATTCTTCCATAAAGAGGCCATGTGGACAGACCCACACATCCCTATTTCTTCAGGGTAGTGTCATAATGTTGATAAACTAAACCTTCAACTCTGTTCAAATAATCTTCAGAACTTATGGATATTGCATTCTTTTTGGTGGGGTAGGGGGTAAAATACAAAATTCTTTGTGAAGGACATATGAATGTTGGCAGTAATAGAAACTAATTTTACTGCTTTTTAAACCTACTATTTTTATAACTCTATTTATCATGGAAGTGCTACTATTGTCTTTTGTTTGATTTGTGTCATTGTGTTGAACTCTGGTAGTGCAATAGAGGGACAAAGAGAAATGCTGTATTATGAGGGACACTAGAATTCTCAAGATTCTCACGCACACAAGTGCAATGTAAGAAGATGTGCAGGGTCACTTTTCTTTCTCTTTTTTCTTTTGCTAACTCATCCATGTCAGGCTACCCACCCTGAAGGATTCCATCAAAAAGTATTCATAAAGCACCAGTAGTTCTTGGATACAATTTTTCATCCTGACATTATTGGTCTGATTGTCTCTGAGTTTTTTTTCCACTCACAGCCTTTAAGTTATCAGAAACTGTCTTCTGAGCTGGGTTCTTGAGATATTTGTGGCCTGTACTTTGGACTCTGTATTCTTGTTTATATCAGAAAACCACTTTTCTCTGTTTACCTACCTCTTCCTGACCCTGAGTCCCTCCCCTCAACCCACAGTTTATAGCCATCCTATTTACTCCCCCCTTTATCAAAACATATTGTACTTAGTAATTCAGTCCTGTGCTAGAGATGCCTAAATGAGTCCCATTGCCAAGACGACGTACATATCTTAAGACAACACTTGAAATCCTTCACATTCTGCCATTGTCTGCTGTTGTAAATTTGGGATTTTCTGATTGAATTACTGAGTATATATTTTCCATCCATGTATATTGACACACATATATAATATTTTCATTTATTCTCAGAATTTTGTAGATGTACACGATATATCTGGATTATAGCAACATTTTACACCTTCCCTTCATCTCTTCCTAAACCATGCTGCCAGCTTCATATTCATTTCTTCTATTTTTCAATCTGGTGAGAGCTGCTATATGCACATGGAGCTGGTGTCAGCAAGTAGAGCTTGGGTTACCTTACAGGGCAACCATTCCTTGAGAAAAATGGCTCCCCTTAAACCAGGAAATGGTCGAAGAGATTATACACAAGTTTTTTTAATTGAATCTATTTTGGGGGAATCGTCAGGATTCCAGAACACTTGCATTTTTGAACACACAAATCAAATGCTTGCTTCTCGAGAACTTCCCAGTTTCACTACATTTCACTTTGAAATCTATATTTCAAAAATATTTTAAGATGTTTAATTTTTATTTTTAAATAAGTAAAACAGTATGCTTAATGTGTTAGAAACCTTGTACTTTAAATTCTCGCATGAAAAAAGGCCCCAAAATAAGCTTTTCATGAACTCCTGTCCACTACACAAGAAAGAATAAGGTTTAAATGTATATAACAATTCAGAATCTCTAAAGCTCTGCTATGTGAGCCTTTTTACAGATGTCATGATGTCATAAATTATTTATAATAGTGCATATCACTATGCAATGCATACATAAAAATTATGTAGTTAGGTCAGATATGGTGGTGCACACCTTTAATTTCTGTACATGGGAGACTGAGGCTGGTGGATCTCTGAGTTTGAGACTAGCATTGTTTATAAAAAGAGTTCCAGTACAGGCAGGGCTACACAGAGAAACTCTTAAAAATAACAACAACAACAATAGTAATAATAATAGCAATAATAATAATGATAGTGATGATGGTGATAATGAAGATAATAAAAAAAGGGAAAAAGAAAACCTAACAAGCTAACAACTAATAAAACAAAAACAGAATGCCACAAATAACAAGTAAGTTAATAAATTTATGTTACTCTGAAAAAAAAAAACTATATAGGAAAACATTAGAGAACAAGTCATTTATGATGCTAGTGAATATATTTTCTGCTACTTTCTAGTACTCTATTTATCTAGTTGTATATGCCAATTTAGTGTTTTTACTAATAAATTATTATCATGTTTTGAAATTGCATGTGTATGTACATTTTGTCTGTGTATGTGCATTGTGTGTGTGTGTGTGTGTGTGTGTGTGTGTGTGTGTGTGTTCCCCTGCAAGCTACCTTTATCTACTCATTGAGATTTTTTTTTCTTGGACCAAATTTAAAACAAAAGAAAAAAAACAAAAATCCAAGAAGAAAGTTGAGAATGAACCTTTCTTTTAAGATTAGAGTGTTCTGTTCTAACACTGAATAAATTGTCTTCAGTTGTGTTCCTATGAATATTAAATGTAATCGTTTATGACTTCTTGTTATGACAAAACAATTTTGTTCATTTCTTCTTTCACCATATTTCTTTCTCACTCTCTTTGATTTTCGTAGTAGACCATCTAATAAAGAAGCGCTTTAAAGAATGTACACTAATGGTCTAATAACAAAGCTGGAAGATACATTCAAACTGTGGCATAGGACAGGCACAGAGACACATGTTGACAATTTTCTTCTAATCATGCAATCTCTAACCCTCTTTCCATGGCCAATTCCCAACCTGGCTACACAAAAATCACTCTTTTGAGCAATTTGAAGCCTACTCCCTGCCAACTCACTTTTCAAAACTTACTTTGTATAAATTCCATTTTTTCACATAAGTATGGAGGTTTTTGACTTATGGAAAATCATCTATACCCATATGATTTAATTAAAATAAAAACCGATGAAAGAACCCATGGCACTTTCCCTTTGGAAGTGAGTGCCAGCTTCACGTTATTAACCATGAACAACTCAAAAAATATCCACTGAATGCACACCATTGATTTTAGAGCTGAGCCCACCTGAATAAGAAAAACCGAAATGTTGACTATTCAAACTAACTATTTGTAATTACAATTATTCCTACTCAATGTAAAATAGAAAGAATCAAATAAAGTTTTCCTAAATTTCTGCAAAGCAAATGTAAATTCCTTTCTTACCATTACACATAATTTACAGAGAAACAGAAATATTATCTACAAAATGTGAGGGAAACAAAGATCTTAAACTTCATAGTTGTATAGCTTGGGAAATAACTTAAGTGCTAGGGTCTCATTTCATAAGATTAAAAATTGACAATACATCCAAGAGTCGTGATCACAATTTAGTGGGATTGAAAATACAGAGCAAAACCAGTGTCCAACATAAAAAAGCCTAGCAACAAATGTCATGTGTGTTAAACTAGTTTCCTTTGTAAAATTAGATTTGATTTATTAATTAGAAGATTCCAGACTAAGTCAGAGGAAATATAAATCTTCAAAGAACTCATGAATTGATAAAATACAGCCTGACAAAATGATTCTAACTGCTAGGTTTTGGTTCTCCCAGCAACACTTTGAAATTACAGGCTTCATAAAGAAACATATTATGCTAACTATCTAAAGAAAGCAGAGTAAGCGAGAAAATGTGCAAGATATTTGACCGTGACTTTGATTCCTTTTGTAATACCACATATTAAAACTTTAAAAATAAGCCTTTAGTCTAACGCATATAAAAATCTAGAGAGAATATTCTTTAGTTTATGAAGAGTAACAGTGAAGGATTATATTTTCATAAAAACAAGCCAAAATGATGACTTGGGAATCTTTCTTATACAGTCTGCATCCAATTTAGATGTGAATAAATGTTTAAATATTCTTTTTTTTTTCCTATGGTTAAAAAAGAAAGATCAAACCCTTGAAGAAAAGCTAAGCATGAGCAAAATGAGCATACTGGCTTGCTAAAGTCGTTTCAATGGTCTGCCTTAAATTATGCATTTTCAGTGCAATGTAACATATATGTATACATAGCCATTGCTGCATAGTACTGGTATTAAATGGATCCATTGACTTGTGGCTTAGGAAATAATGTAAAAGGTAAGAAACTCAGCAAGGTATTTTCTTCTCTCCTCATTTCAATCTTTTGTTTAAAATTCATGTGAATAGAACAGCATTTGCCTTCAAAGAACAGATTTTTTTAAATGCAAGAAAATCCAGTGTGTTTCAAGAGAATGTACTTCATATTGAACAATGCATAGAGTGTTTTTATCACTTTAATGGTTTGCTTGCACAAAGTGCTTGAAATTGAGGAGAGTGCAAAGATGCCAAACATACTTTTCAAGTCATTTTAAATAATAATAATAATGATAATAATCACAATAATTAGACTAAACTACCTCAGTTTTAATTGTCCCAGTATAACAGAATTCACGAGATTTGTTTATTTATAAATAATAGTGAATTTTCCTACTTATGAAATTTGAGCAGCCCATGGTAGAGTGATCTGGTGAGAGTCAGCTTGCTATGTCATACCACAGGGAAAGGTAATGAGAAATTATGTTTATCTCAAAGCAAAGGAAAGGACAGCATTCACTTTATCAGTAAACCCTCATAAGTAACAAATTCAGACTCTCCTCATTAACTCATCCTTGAGACAGATTATAACCTACCAATGACCTGATGCTCCTCAGTTCTTCACAGTGCTGCATTGTGGGTTAAAGTCTTAGAGCTTGACCCTTAGAATACATTGATCACAGTACAGAGTAAGGAAGTGTTTACCTCTGGATGTTTGTTATACACAGTAAAGAGAAAATCTTTATTTATTCTCTGTACAGTGGGTACTATTATGGTAAATTATCTAAATTCATCTAAACATAAGCACTTTGAAATATGACCTTTATTTTTCCTAAATAATTATTGTTTTAAATAATTCTTCTTACGATTTTTAGTCCCAGGTGCAATATAAAAAAATTATAACACATACATAAACATTCATTTAGATTTACAATATCCTTATGTTGGAAGCACTATAAATGAATTCACTTCCAAAATCATAACAGACCACTTAATTAAAATGCTGATATAACTCAACTTACAGAGAATAGATCAACAAGTGTAACATATTAACTTTATTAAGGTGGTAGCCCTCATCCTCCTTTGGATATTTATTATAGAAGAACCAAAAAATTCAATGACTAGAACATAAAATGTTTTCTTTCCTTTTTATTATTACTTAATGAAAATTTCCATGCATTTTGCACAACCATAGACTGTGTCTTCTTTCTTTAGGTTTATGTTGCATTCTGTTACTGAGAAATAGATCACATTCATTGAAGATTTCTAAGTATAAACTGCTTAGTATTGACATGCTCAAATAAAAAAGCCAGTGATGCAAACAAACAAACAAACAAACTCTCCTGAGCACTTCTGTGTGGATTTGAAATGGAATGTGGTGAAGGGGATGTGTCCGAGAGGCTATGTATACAGAAGTCTGTGTAACCAGAACAAGGGAACGAACAAAGGCATGGGAAAACAGATGATTCTTGATATATTTTTTTTTAAGTTTCATTGAAGTTTAGATAGTTCCAATATTTGCAGTTAAAAGGTTCAACAAATGAAGGTTTCTGTTTGTTTAAACTAGGTGTATGTACAACTATACAAAGAACATGAGGGAAGAGAAAGTGGAATGGAATAAAGTAGATGTTATATGAAGATTTCCATAAAATAATACATAGGAAATATTGCTTATGTCAAATAGACACTTGTTCTATAATTTTTCCCCACCATTTAAAACAATGACAACAACAACAGATCACAAAACCTATGCATCTGACATTAAAATTATAATTAATTCAAAATTGATGCTTAAGAAAGAAACCTTTAGACACCCTCCCATAGGAGGGAACCTTCCCAGATGGTATAAATAATATTCTGCTATACTTGCAAATAGGGGTCTAACATAACTCTCATCAGAGAGGCTTCGCCCAGCAGCTGATGAAGCCAGAGAGGCTAAGCAAAAGGGGAAGTTTAAGAGGAACACATGGTTCTTCTTGGGAAAGAGAAGTAGAATAGATTTCCTAGTTAGACTGGGGACAGGCAGGGATGGAAAGAGGAGGGAGCAGGTGGTGAGGGAGAGATTACTGGGACAAAACTGGTATTGAGGGGTGGGTATTTCAGGAAGGAGTTAGAGACCTAGTACAATGGAAACTCTGTGGAATCTACAAGGGTGACCGTAGCTAAGGCTTCTAGCAATGGAGGATTCCTAATGGTGGGAGTGGGTGCCATCTCTGCATCTTTTGCCTGATTTCGGCACTGTTTTCCTTCTTCTTGGTTGTCTAATACACCCTTGATCTGAGAATATGATCATGGGTTTTAGTAGCTTGTTATGCCCTATTTGGTTTATGTCCCTGGAAAGCCTCCTCTTTTCTGAGGGGAGGTGAAAGGTGGGTGAATGCAAGGAACAGGAGATGTGAGGGAAAGACTAGAGGAAGGGGGGGGAATGCCTTCAGATTGTAATATATGAGTGAAGAATAAATTTAAAAAGATGTGTGATTAGTGTACTTCTTCTTATAGGAAAACAAAACATAACAACAACACACTGGAATACAGTACTAATAGCAACTTACCCGAGAGACAGTGTTTCTACAATATGCATGTGTGTGTTTGTGGGCATGTGTATTAAAATTACCATAATGAGTAAATTTCAACATTATCTACTATTTTCTTCAAGAAAGACAAATTATTCAGTGATAAAAAGGGCCCTTTACACAGGTGGTTTTGATCTTCTAATAAATGTGTGTTAGCAAGCAACTTACAAGATATCTTTATTCTTCATCTACCTTTCCTGACAAGCATGTTTCAGTATGAATTGGGATCACTAACCAAGGAACAATAAACTCATTAACAACAAAAGAAGTCAACTAATTGCTTAATCCCAATATTCAAAGGTGGACATGCTCGCAAATTAAGCCTCCTTGACAATTATAACATAAGAGAAAATGCTGTTCAATATGTGGGTGAACAGGAAAACACCCAAATAAAAGCATCAAACAGATTAATAAGATACCAGTCAGCGAAGGTCTTAGTGCCTTTTAGAAACAAGACTATATGTTGTTTTTCTTTATTATGTTTAGAGTTTTTGGTCATGGTACAGCTTGGCAGGGTATGAGGGGTACTGATATGTTTCAGTGTCACATAAAAGAACAACAGCCAGTGAAGTCTATTGAAATAGAAACTGAAAAGCTGATGCATACTGTAGGAAAAGACAATGAGAAGGTTGTACTGAGAAAAATGTATAAAAGAAAGAGAAAAAAAGTACAAAAATGACAATTTGAAATCACATTGCTTATCAAAGTGAGAAAAAAAAACTGAAATGGCCAAAAGTTGCAATGTTAAATCACATATGTTTTATTTGCTCCCTTTTTCCCAACATTCAGAAATATTAGTAGTATATAGAAAGCATACCCTTTAAGTCTTCATCATCAAAACAGTAAACAAATCAAAAAATCAAGAAGACATGACTTGCCTACACTTTGATTCATCTGTGTATGTGTGTGTGTGTGCGTGCGTGCACGTGAGCGTGCACATGCACACATGCACACATGCACACATGCACACATGCACACATGTACACACTTATGCATGGTGTTCCTTAGCTGCACACATACAAAATTTATAAAAGTGGTGTTTTCATGAGCTAAAACATAACTCCATTTGCTATAAAAAATTTAAAAAAAAAAGAAGGGTTAGTGAAGATATTTTCCCAATCTGTAGGCTGCGATTTTGTACTACTGATAGTGTCCTTTGCATTACGGAAGGCTTTCAGTTTCATGAGGCCAAAGTTATTAAATCTTGACATTAGTCCCTGAGTCACTGGGTTCTGGTAAGAAAAATTTCTCCTGTGCAAATGCATTCAAGGCTGTTTCCCACTTTCTTTTCTATTAGACTCAAGGTGTCTGGTTTTACAATGAGAACTTTGATCCATTTGGACTTGAATTTCGTGATGAGTGATAAATATGGATCCATTGACATTCGTCTACATGCAGACATCCAGCTAGACTAGCACCAATTGTTGAGCATGCTTTCTTCTTTGCACTGTATGGTTTTGGCTTCTTTGTCAAAAATCAAGTGTCCATGGGTGTTTAGGTCTTTTTTTTCTGGGTGTTAGTTTCAATTCCGTTGATCCACCTATCTGTGTCTATGCCAATACCATGCAGTTTGTATTTCTCTTGCTTTGTAACACAACTTTAGGCCAAAAATGATGGTACATCCAGAAATTCTTTTACTGTTCAGGATCATTTTGGCTCTCCTGGATTACTTGAATTTTTGTATGAAGTTGAGAATTGTTCTTTTGGAATTGTGTTGGAATTTTGATTGGGATTGTATTGAATCTGAAGATTGCTTTTGGTCCGATGGCCATTTTCACTATGTTAATTCTACCCATCTATAAGCAAAAAAATCTTCACTAACTCTTCACCTGACAATGGGCACATATACAAAATATAAAACAAACTCAAGAAGTTACACTACAAAAAACTAAATAACCCAATCAAAAATGGGGTACAGAACTAAACAGAATTCTCACATAGGAATCTCAATTTGCAGAGAAGCACTTAAAGAAGTGTTAAACATCCTTAGTTATCAGGAACATGCAAGTCAAAAATGACCATGAGATTCCACCTTACATCAATCAGAATCACTAACATAAAAAACTCAAGCAAAAGCACATGCTGATGAGGATGTGGAGAAAGATGAATATTCCTCTATTGCTGTTGGAATTGAAAACTTGGAAAACCACTTTGGTAATCAAACTGACTGTTTCTCAGAAAATTGCAAATAGTACTACCTGAAGACCCAGCTGTATCACTCCTGGACATATACCCAAAAGATGTTTCACCATATCGCAAGGACACATGTGCCACAATGTTCATAACAACTTTACTCTTAATAGTCAGAAACTGGAAGCAACCCAGATGTCCTTCAAATGGAGAAAGGATACAGAAAGCGCAGTTCACTTACACTCTGGAATTCTATTCAGCAATTAAAGCCAAGATCAACACAAATTTTTCAGGCAAATGGATGGAACTAGAAAATATCATCCTGAGGGAGGTCACCCAGTTTCAAAAGGACATGCATGGTACGTATTCATTGATAAGTGTATCTTAGCCAAAAATTTCAGAATATTCATGATACACCCCACAGACCCAAAGATGTTAAACAAGAAGGACCCATTGACAACATGTAAATCCCACTTAGAAGGGGAAATGAAGTAATCATGTGAGACATAAGGAGTGAGAGTTCTGGGTAAGTGAGGAGAGGGATAGGGGAATAGGGGAACAGGATCGGGCATGGGGAGAGACAGGAGAGAGTTCAAGAGGGCCAGAAGACTAAAAGGAAATATGCAGCTGCCAGGGATTGTGGCTGTGGGGGTTCTTTAGGAAGACTCAGAGACCCAGGAGTCAATGCAGTTTACCCTAGCAGAAATGCCCAATAGTTGTGATATAAAAGCTGAGGAGACCACCTCCAGTAGCCAGACAGAACACCCACATAGAGGGATAGGAACAGCAACCCACTTACAATACTATTGACCCAAAATTGATCCTGTCTATAAGAAATGCAGGGACAAAGATGAAGAAGAGACTGAATGAATGGCTGAATAGAGACCAGCTCATTTTGGGACCCAGCACACATGCAGGCACCAACCCCTCACACTATTAATGATGCCATGTTCTGGTTGGAGACAGGAGCCTAGCATAGAAGACCTCTGAGAGGCTCTACCCAGCAGATGACTGAGACAGATGCAGATATCCAAAGAAAAACATTTGATGGAATAGTTAGAAGGATTGAAGGTCCTTAAGGGCATGGTAACCCCACCATAAGACCAACAGTATCAACTAACCTGAATCCCTGGAAGCTACTAGAGACTGATTCACAAACCAAATAGCATACACAAGCTGGTCCAAGGCCCCAGATATTATATATATGTGAGAGGGCTACTATCTCTGGCCTCAGTGGGCGAGGCTGCACCTAATCCTGCAGAGACTTGTTGCACCAGGTAGGAGAGTACAGTGGCTGGAGTGCTGCCCTCTCAGAGGCAAAGTGGGGATGGAGGAAGAAAGTTTGAGAAGGTGGGACAACATATAGGATGTAACTAACTATATAAAATAAATGAAGGTAAAGTTTTAATTGTGTCATTAAACACCAAAAGACACAGGGCAAAGTCATTTTTGACCAAAAGACTACACAAGCACTGCCTAGTGATAGTCCTCTGATTATGAGGTTTTATTATGATCTTAAATCTAACCTTGTCTTTCTTAATACAAAAGATCAGGTTTCTATGTAATGTGACTCAAGTTTACATAGAATATGCACCTTTAACAAATATTCAGAACTCAGTTAACGCTCTGATTTCTGCTCTCCTTTTGGTCTCTAATCTTCAGAATGAACTGGTTTATTTTTAAAATGAGAATAACACATGAGAAACCTTTTCATCTTATTGATAAAAGAAAGTGTTTGATCCAGCCAGCATTAGAGTTCAAATACACAGATAAAAGATGGAATAGGAGATTATTGAACAGAAGTTCCTGGCTATGTGTTCAGAGCAAAAAGAAACAAGAAAAAAAAGATTTTATTATTAGCTTATCAGGCATTGGGAATGCAAAAAGATTATAAGATACAATGCTTGAGCTTCTTGTTTATTAACCTGAGACATGCAACACATCCACTGCACTGTGCATGCTCAATTTTCAGAAGGTAAGTCTGTATGTATTGTTTCAAAGCTATAAAAAAATTCATTATCAACTAAAGAAAAAAAACTAGGACACAATTTCATGTCAATTCTTGATGCTTTAGGAAGAAATTTGTTAGAGTCAATAAAGGAAGAATTGTGGTTTTGGTATACAAAATCTCATTTTTTTTTCACCATAAAAATACATTGAGTGGCTTCAAAGATGTAGCAAAGTTGATCCATGTCTAGTAAGTATAAATGGCAAAACTTTTCTGTTGTTTACCCCACCAGGAATATAAAAGTCAAGTTTCAAAGTAAATAAGGTCAACGGTGTAGATTTTTCCATATGATTAGAAAAGAATTTTTCAAAGTTCAAAATAAGAAAAACAGGAATCTGTTTGCTGCTTACCTACCTTTAAGATAATTTTTGCTATTAGACATGTTTACAACATTAAGGCTAAGAAAGGTGACCAAGCAAGACTCTTCAAAGACATTTTCTATATAGAAATCTCCAGAAAAAACAACATTCTGTTAAAAAGATGTTTTAAGGAGATCTAAGAAAAGCAGGTACATATCATATTACTCATTATTAGTATATTAATAAGAAAGCCTCCTCCTCTCCCTATTTTCTTTGTCCTTCTCCCTGTGGTTTCTCTAGAGACCCCTTGATTGATTATCTGGTCCAGCCTTTATCTCTCTCCTACCCAACATGTTCTAGCCTTTTATTAAGCAATTTTTTTAAAATTGGGGAGCAAGGTGTACACAACAAAAGCCAGCTCAGCTGTCTAGATGACAACCAGATCTTGGATCTCAGAATTAAGAATTTTTCTACAACCCCCCAGCATTTCTCCCTAACTACATTTTCTTTACAATGTTAAAACACCCTGGCAGAAGCAATTTACAGAATAAAGAGCTCATTTTGACTTGGGCTTCCCTAGGAAAGACTTGGGAGCAAGGAGGAGAAACGTGGGCAGGGCAGAATGCTGGCTGGTTACACTGCATCTCCACTCACACAATTGTTAGTAGAAAATGGAGCCTCAAGGCCCACTAGTAGTGACACACTTCATTGGTGTGTGCTATGTAAAGCCAGGACATGTTACAATATCATCTCACTAAGAAATGGGAATTCACATACTATGCACTAATAAAATTGTAAATCCAGGCATTATGAAAACCTGTATCTAGACTACAATGGAAGAAAGGACTTTTGTTGCGGCTTGTCTATTGTTAGGTACTGTAATGTTGTAATGTTAAATTCCATGCTGGAAGATCTAGGCCAATGAGTGACCTCTCTTGTTTACAAAGTTTTATTGTGCAAACCTTGGTCCTTGATTTAAAAGTATTGGTTAAATAAAATTGTCTACAGCCAGTTACTGGAGGAAACAGAAGTTGGTGCATTTGGAGTGATCTAGTTGGAGAAAGAGAGAACAGGGGGAAGAGGGAGAACTCTGGAATAAGGGGAAGGTGCCCTGGGGGGAGATGGATGTAGCTAGGCCAGCAGTTACAAGAGTAGATTAGAGATTATCCCCCTGTAATTGTTAAAACCAAATAAGCTAACCATAGTCAGAGTCTCACTTATTTGTAAACTAGTTGGAAATTAGCTTAAATTGGTTTACTAAAGATATCAATAGTCTTACTTGGAACTGGGCTGTACATGCTATAATAACTGTTTAAACAGTCATGACACTATTGCTGCTGTGCCAACTGCAGCAATAGCAGGAACATTTTTAAAAAATTATTATTAATATTTTATGGAAACCAAATAGTCTCTTGTTTGGGTTTAAGACTTTCTTAACAGAAGATTTTTTTGGTTTGGTTTGGTTTGGTTTTTTTTTTTTTATGTTGCACTAGTTGTGGTTGAAGCCCTCTGATGGAACTACCACCTAAGCGAGAATACATTACTATTATTTTTCTATAAGGTTGGCTTGTGTAAGTGTCTTCTAAATACTTATGTTTGCATCCATAGACTTTTTTCTTTCTGCTTCCAACCGTGGTCAGAGAAGCTTCCTTTTGGAATGGATAGTGGATAATGCAGAAAGCAATTATTCTTCAAAGTGTTCAGAAAAAGCAATTGTGAATGTTTAGCCATAGATGGATCATTTATATGCACTTCCCCCTCCCAAGACTCAGGAAGCTCATGGGATGGGAGAATAAAGAATTGATGAGATAGAGCAAGAGTGGTTTGAAATAATGTCCTCTGGACATGACCTGTCTGTTGTATCTGTCAATTTATAGCAGCAATGGTTACCCCTTCAAGACCTGGACAAGATAATGAGATTAAAATATTCCATCAGACAGTATGGAGGGATTACTGACTCACTACAAGCCAAGGAACTATTAGCGATTGATGACAGCTGAGGGAGGGAAAGTTGCTTTTCATTGTGAATGATGCCACTGATGCATTTCCTATACCGGAGTGAGAAACCCATGTCCATAACCATATGGGAAGCTCAGTGTCTTAAAATAATAAATAAATAATTTATTAAAAGGAAGCCATAAGATTGGAAGAGTTATAATATGGAGTACATTGAATAGTGTTGAAAGAGGAAATCACAGGTGAATATCATAAAGACACAATGTATACATGTCTGAATTTCAAATGATAAAACAGTTAGGCACAAATGACAGTAATGAAATTGTTTAAAAGTTTACACATCAGGAAAGAGAAGGCTTTGTTGGTGTGTGTGTGTGTATGTGTGTGTTTGTGTGTGTGTGTTTCTTGATCAGGATTTTTCAAGGGACTCCCAAAACATTTGTTTTTCTTATTGTTATTGTCCTTGGTTGATCTGAGATGTAGAAGGTAAGTCCCAATACTTCTGATGTAGGTCCTAAAGAGTAATAAGCTGGATCTGAGCCTAGTGGACTAGCTTTCATTATACTAGAAGGTGTCATGTAAACTTCTAGAGGAGGGAAGCAACCAAAGTTCCTACTCGGCTGTGATGCCTGTGAATCACAATAACAACTGCAAGGCATGATAACCCTAAGAGTAGTGCAGTGGCATGTGTACTTTGGTGGTAACCAACAGCAATCTACTTGGCCTTAAGACCCACTAAACATGAAAGAAACCATGCCTGGTACTAGAAATCTACCCTACTACACAGGACTGTTGACGTCATGGTTCTTGGAGAACTTAAAGCAGCACAAGAAATAACTACACACAAAATATTTTACTCTCAGATAATTACAGTCCTCATCCCTGATCATGGAAGCTTGTCTTTGCAACTGACAGAAAGAAGTGGAGATAAGTAAAACCAATAAAAAACTATGAAGTTTTATTGATATATGATACACTGTTGCTTATGTACCTAGAAGAAATTAAGTGAAGAGCTATTAAGTGATTATATATATTGCAGGTTTATTCACATTAGGGAAGATATGTAATAAATGCCCATCAATGTAAAAATGGGTAAAGATATATTTCATAAAATACAGAATAGAATGTTACTAAGCCAGAAAGATGTCTCTCTTGTGTTATTGTAAAGAAAACACACAAAAATAATTACAAAAAAATGTTATATTTTTTGATAATCATTGTAGCATAAGCTTAGTAATAGACTAAACTCAATCAGCATACAATTTAATAAAATCACAAAAACATTCTATTCAGCAAATGCATGGAAATGTATGGTGATATAAAAATTTAAATGAAAACTCAAATTTAACAAATTACAAAATCTAATTTTTTATGAAGCTGAAACAGAAAAAAAGAAAATGTTCTCAATGTCGACCAATAAAAGGAAGCACTGATATCTCATTTTAATATGTACAAGGAAAAACAAATTAGTCCTGAGAACATGTTTCCTTGGGTAATTGCTTTTCATACAGGTGTAAGCACTTGACTTTGAATCTCCTCCAAAACTCATAAAGTCAGATGATGTTTCATGAAATTATGTAGTCCCAGTCTTTCTAATGGATGGGTAGATTAGATATATAGACAGAAAACTGATTGGACGCTTCTGAGCCAGCTAGATTGACATTTGCTTTTGAAAAAACAAAAAAGATCAAACCATGTCTCAAACAATGTAGAAGGTGAAGATTCACAAAGGAATTCACCCTCTCACCATTACATGTGTATTATGACACAGATATGCTCCCATTCTTTCATGTATATGTGCAAGGACACTTAAAATCACACTATGGACATAAACAGAGTAAACATAAACATAAAACCTTAATTAAATGCAAATAAAATAAGATATATGGTGATATTTGATATATTCTCTTATATATTTCTTCTGCGGGAAAGAAAAAATTCTATATTTTTATAGCCAATAGTCACTAGTAAATACCTGGAAGAAACAAAACTAAATTTCACAAGTGTAAAACTTACTCCAATTTCTGGTTTTCGCATAACAGAGATGTTCCCCAAAACATAAGCCCAGAAAGGTATTCATGTTTCATTTTAAACTCCACCATCTGATGCCTGTGAATAAAATGGCAGTTATGGGAAAGCTTTTAAGAAGTCTTCACTTACAGATAAGCCCCCTGCATCTGTGAATCAATTCTGCTTTCCCTGGTCAAGCTTATTCTAGGCCTTTGTCATGAAAATTCTGAGATGACTCAGCTGTTTCTCTCTGGCTGACATTTCTGAAATGTGTGAGAGAATAGACTGTAAGATGATGCCTTAAAACTTACACATCAAAAGTGCAGGAAGCAGTTATCAAAAGTAAGGTTAGTACCTGAGTCACTGAGAATATTATTCATCTTTGAGGCATCTTTTCACAAAAATTTTAATGAAATTTAATGAAAGTGGATATACGAACAGAAAGAAACTGGATCTGATTCATGCATACATTAGAGGAAGTTTAAAAGGATTTTAATATTCATCAAAACTAGGCTTTTATATCACTTTAGCAAAGATGTTTCACATAACCATTTCTTTTAATATTACTAGACACCTTAGGCCCACTCTTCCTCAGCTTGCTAGCATCAGGATTATCTAAATATGTTACACAAATTCTTTATGTACATTTACATGTCTCACATTTATCATTGAATATTTTCTGTTTCTTTCTATTAGCATATGAATGCTTTAATAAGAGACATTGCATCCACTAATGTATCAAATTCCTATTCTCAGTAAATACTATTTTCTGAACATCATGAAAATATGTTTATAATGCCTTAAAAAATACGTTTTCAGTATAAATAAGATCAATCTGAGCTTAAACATTTAAGTCGTAAAGTGGCCCAAACCACATACAATTACTTTTTCTGAGGTTTTCCTTAACTGTGTGAATAATTTATATAATAGCTTGTATTCCAGGAAAGTTCTTAACTGCTTGACTTAACTGAGGAATTGAAAGCAGACAATCAATTATGGAGATCTGTGGGTTTTATCTTATCAAACTGAGTATATAATATTATGTAAACAAATAGTTTTCCACTGTTTCTTTTATTATTACTTTTAGTTCAAATTCCTACTTTCCTTCCCAAGTGTGACTACCTTACAACATGTGAAAAATTTGCCCTGGCAGGTAATTGAATAGGTATGAGTGTTTTCTGTACAAGCCTAATCTCCTAGCTCTATTTCTGAACCTGGAACCCATAGTAGAAAGAAAGAGTTGAATCCGGAAAGATGTTATCTGCCTTCTACTTAGGTACAGTAAGTAGCATGTGTATAAATCTACACATGTATAATTATAATAATTGTGATGTTAATAAATATAATTTGAATGTAAAAAATAAAAATTTCAACTTGAAATAGGATAAAGTGTAGCTTTTATTATATATATATTCAACTATTCTGCTTTTTTACCCATATGCTTGCTTTTTGATTAGTTATTCCTGTCTCTCTTAGTCATTAAAGCAGGGTCACTTCGTATGACCTTTTTAATTGACTTATCATCTGTAAATTATTCTAACAGTCAATGAATTGTTTTTGCCTTTTCTTTCCATTCCCCTTGCTCCCAGGATTTCCATTTCATGTTCCCAAGTGTGTATATATTCCAGTGTTCCAGTTTGTAAGTAAATACATGCTTATCAACCATAAAAATGTACACAGGTTCTCCAAGAGAGTCTCACTGGAGAAATAGAACCATCTCAAGAGTAGCCCCTATGTCTAATAGTAGATGGGCCAAATAAAACAAGCCCAATGACATTTTTGGAGTTTATTTATGTTTTAATGGTGTAGTGAGCCTTTTCTTTCTCTTTCTTTCTTTTCTTTCTTTCTGTCTTTCTTTCTGCTTTTTATTTTAAGGTAACTTGCGTATATATTATTTTATATTATAGCTTTTGCTTTTGTGTTGTAATGGGATTCCTGTTTGAGAACCTGTGTGTTTTTGCATTTATATGTGATTTTTAGGCTTTTTAATTTCTATCATTTTCTTCTGTTAGTATTTTTGAGTCCTAGTGCAAATTGATTATTTTGTATTATTATTAATTATTGTCTTGTTGTTTTCTAAGGATAGATAGACAGAATCTGGATTCTAATAGGAGGACGAGCAAAGAGGAAGTTGGAAGATCTGGGAAAGGAGAATCAATAATCAGAATATATTGTATGGAAAAAGTCTTTCCAGTCAAAGAAAAAAAAACTAAAAAGCACAAAATTGAAAATTTCTGCAATATTTCTTAAAATATGTATATGGCTTTATAATATGCTATTAGTAGAGTATTATTGACCAAATTTTGTATTCTTCTTAAAATTATTTTCAGTAATTAAGTAAACTCAAATAAGGAGGAGAAAAAAAAAAGACTGCAATTTCTTTATAAAAAGTTGTTAACCAGAGTTTAAAATCAGTCTACTAACTTAAATCCTGTTTGATTAATCACCTTGAAATAGCACAGCCAAGTGCTAGAATTGTTGATTTCTCCAGGAATGTTTTCTTCTGACTCACTGAGAGTTCAGCCTGTTAGTCACAGCTTCCTGAGGATTTGTCCTCAACCTTCAGGCTGCTGGCAGCAGTCTCCCTGGGTTTGCTTATCTTTCAGCCATCACTATTATCACCTGAACAAGGCTGATTCATTTTGTGACTATTTCCCAATGCTTTAAAGCTATAATTTGTCTTTTCTGGCACTTTGAGTCAGCTGAGTCCCAAGAGCATCTACATCCTTTCATCCTCTCCCAGGGTTGAAGATTGAATGAAACTAGGGAAGTATCTCTTTCCCATCATGATTAGAACTTAGAAATTCTAAAAGACCCTTGAACAAGTCGATTTGCTTCCAAAAAATAAATAAATAAATAAATAAATAAATAAATAAGCTTTTAAAGCCTTGATATGATCAGATATAAAGTTAAATTCTTCTTTAAAAGGGACACCCTTACTGCATTATATTTATCAGAAGTCTAATAAGCTTACTGACATTGGACATTGAATTTCTACTGTGATTTTGAGATAGTTTCAAATCCTCAGCACAGAACAAAACATTATAAATGATACATTAAATAGAAGCATTTTAAAGTGTAACACGAAAACGAGAGTGGCACTCTTCTATCCAGTTATTTAATGAGCTTTTAGTTTTAAATTTCACATTAGCTGATTTAAATAGAGGGAATCTTGCCTAGTAGGAAGGAAAATATACTTATATTCAGTTCATCCAAACTAGTTTATTCAGAAAAAGAACAAGTATCTTAATATAATATTGCAAATGTGTTCTCTTACTTAAATCCATTATTTTGATAAATCTATTATAGGAAAATATATATAGAAGTTGTGGTTTGGGAAGATTTATTGTTAGCAAATGAGAGGAAATACAATGAGAGATATAATGAGTCAGTAACTATGAAATTTGTTATATCTCTTACTGTTATGGACATAGTAGACAGGGAATCTCAGGGGCTGTATGAGGAAGTCCTTAAATCAGTCTCAGGAATTAGATATTCCAAAACTGTTCCCAGGAAATCACAAGAGAAAAGTAAGTTTGCTACCCTAAGTAATTTCTGGCTAATACTCCTCTGAAAGACGTTCTTGTTTCAAGGACTTTTCCTACTGCCATGCTAAAGTTTCCATAGGACCAAACTGCACTCCTTTCTCATCCTTCCAGGGGAGAATGATCTGATGCTCTAAATATCCTTGCAGATATCACTGGTGCTTTCCCTATATCCCAGGAATAAGCTCTCCTTTTAATAAAAGTTCGTGTACATTTAACTGCATGATTTGTTACTAACTAAATAAAATGCATTGAAGACTGGGAGAAGACTGTCTTGCTCTACAGCATCTTCAAGGAAACTTCAAGGAATCTGCTTGTGAAAATGATAACACACATTGTGTATTTCAGTTCAACTCTCTGGATTTCCCCAAACCATATGCATCTATGTCTAATGTTTCTCACATCAGTTCTACAGAGCCAGTAGAACAGTGATGCTATTTACCCTCTAAAGTTGTACCAGGCTTGTTTTAAAGCACAGAGGAGCCAGATTTCAGGCTTATTTCAGTCTATTTAATTTTTTAAAAAAGAATTTCTAGCATAAGATTGGTATAGTATTGAGAAAGTGAATGCTATTCATTAGTTTTAAGATTACTTAAACTGTGTAAAGGAAAGTGTGTGTGTGTGTGTGTGTGTGTGTGTGTGTGTGTGTGTAGAAATAATTCAGGGTAAGAAAAAACTATTTTGAGATATGTGAAGCCAGTTATTTTTGCAATTGGTAATGTATCTGTGGCTAATTTGCAAAGCTCATAACACTTGTCACAAATTATATTTTCTTAAACTATACCCAGAGAATATTTATGAGAAGAGTAAATACAAATATTGTTCACAATAATTCAAAGTTCAAAAAAATAAACAAAATAAACTTAAGCAATAATATGGGTATCTATATAATATATCAGTGTTTTTTATTTAAAACCTTTAAAGTAACCTTTCTCTCCTCAATACCTGATATGCAATATTTGCAAAGTATACAAATCTAATTTAAAATGGGAGTTTCAGTATATTAATTTTCTAACTAAAATGTATATTAATTTCAAAACTACTAAGCTCTCAAAAACATATCTCCAAAATATCTAAATTACATATAAAAGGCAATTTAGCTCCATCAAGTCCAGGCTCCTTGTATAAAGAGTCACTGTATACTTTTTATGAACAGATAATTAATATGCATTTTTAATAACTTTCACAATCTATAAGTAACTTTAAAGTGAAGAACATTTTTCTTCATGAGGTATAATAAGGCAAAATCAATGAAGTACCTTCCTTGTTACAGTGAAAGAAAAATAAACAACAATAAAACCCCCCCAATTACATCAACAGACCAGAGCAGAATCTAGAAGTAGAGAGATAGCACATGGAAACTCTTGGCATGACTAACAGTTAGAAGATGTATTAAGGACAAGTTATAAATCACTGAGTGGAAAGTGAGAAGCAAGAGTTCATACACATTTCTTTATCACAAGTATTGGCATTTCTAAGTGAAAGAGTCTTGTGTCAAGGCTGTCACTAAACTCTTGGTGTTTGGGCAAGCATCCTGAGCACTATGAAACTGGATCTGTGATAATGACTCCAGTTTTGCTGAGAATATTGGGAACTAAATTTAGGGTTTTGTTCATATGAGGTAAACACTGTCCCAACTGAACTACAAGCCAAGCACTTCTTATAATTATTGTCAGATTAAAATAAGCCTAACAAAAAAGAAAAATGTTATGAATTGTCAAATACCACAAATAGAAAAGGATTACTATTACAGACAAATAACTAACAATTCTACATTCAAAACTAGAGAGAGAGGAGGAGGCGAGGGAAAAGAGGGGTAGGATCATGTGTGGGAGGAGACTCAGGAGAAGTACAGAGGGTCAGGAATTGAACAGACCTTCTGCCCCTGGCCTGGATATTTGTGGCTGGAGCAGTCTCCCAGGAGATCTGCTCCCTCCTGGAAACAGAGTCCAGAGGCACACTAGGGAGGTCACGGTCTGCAGAGCTGCAGAAGTACCCAAGAGAGGTCAAGGACCGCAGAGCTATAGGCATCCTAGAGAGGACACAGCCTACAGAGCTGCAGAGAAGAGGACACCATGACCTGAGGCATCCTAGAGGAGCAACTATATTCAGAGCAACAAACACCTAGCTGGTCTACTACCATGGAGACTCCATATCCTGAAATATCCTAGAGGAGCCACTGTACCCAGAGCAGCTGGAGCTCAGGTTCAATAGATTCATCCATACCCTGAGGAGATCTAACACAACCAAGATAACTGGAAGGGCAGACTCCATTCAGAACCAGTGAGTGCAAGTAGCACTACAGCTAACCAAATGGCAAAAAGCAAGCATAAGAATGTAAACAAAAGAAATCAAAGTTACCTGACATCGCCAGAACCCAGTTCCCCCACCATAGCAAGTCCTGAACACCACATCACACCAGAAAAGCAGGACTCAGAATTAAAACCACTCCTCATGATGATGATGGAGGACTTTTAAAAGGACATAAACAAGACTCTCAAAGAATTTGAGGAGAATGCAGGTAAACAGGTAGACGCCCTTAAAGAAATGCAAGAAAACACAAACAAATAGGTGAAGGAATTACACAAAACCATCCAGGATCTAAATAATTGAAGTAGAAACAATAAAGAAATCTCAAAGGGAGACTACCCTGGAGATAGAAAACCCTAGGAAAATGATCAGGAGTCATAGACGGAAGCATAACCAACAGAATACAAGAGATAGAAGAGAGAATTTCATGTGCAGAAGAAACCATGGAAAACATAGACACAACAGTCAAAGAAAATGTGAAATGTAAAAAGTTCCTAACACAAAACATCCAGGAAATCCAGGACACAATGAGAAGACCAAACCTAAGGATAATAGGTATATATGAAGGTGAAGACTCCAAACTTAAAGGGCCAGTAAATATCTTCAACAAAATTATAGAGGAAAACTTCCCTAACGTAAAGAAAGAGATGTCCTTAAATATACAAGATGCGTACAGAACCCCAAATAGACTAGACCAAAAAAGAAACACCTCCAGTCACATAATAATCAAAACATCAACTATACAAAACAAAGAGAAGATACTAAAAGCAGTAAGGGAAAAAGACAAAGTAACATATAAAAGCAGACCTATAAGAATTACACCAGATTTCTCACCAGAGATTATAAAAGCCAGAAGATCCTGGACTGATATCATACAGACCCTAAGAGAACACAAATGCCAGCCCAGACTACTATATCCAGCAAAACTCTCAATCAATATTGATGGAGAAACCAAAAAATTCCATGACAAATCCAAATTTACACAATATCTAACCACAAATCCAAACTTCAAAGGATAATTGATAGAAAACTCCAACACAAGGAGGGAAACTACAACCAAGAAAAAGCAAGAAAGTAATCTTCCAACAACCCTAAAAGAAGGTAGCTATACAAACATAACTCCACTGCCAATAACAAAAATAACAGAAAACAACATTCATTTTTCCTTAATATCTCTTAATATCAATGGACTCAATTCTCCAATAAAAAGACACAGACTATCAGATTGGATACATAAACAGGACCCAACATTTTGCTGCATACAGAAACACACCTTTGTGAAATAGACAGACACTACCTCAGAGTAAAAGGATGGAAAACAATCTTCCAAGCAAATGGCCCCAAGAAACAAGCTGGAGTAGCGATTCTAATATCAAATAAAATCGTTTTTCAACCAAAAGTAATCAAAAAAGATAAAGAAGGACACTTCATATTCATCAAAGGAAAAATGTAACAAAAGAAACTTACAATTCTGAACATCTATGCCCCAAATCTTTCATAAAAGAAACTTTACTAAAGCTTAAAGCATACATTGCACTCTACACAATAATAGTGGGAGATTTCAACACCCCACTCTCAGCTATGGACAGATCGTGGAAACAGAAACTAAACAGAAACACAATGAAACTAACAGAGATTTATGAACCAATTGGACTTAACTGACATTTATAGAACATTTTATCCTTAAAAAAAGAATATTTCTTTTTCTTAGCAACTCATGGTACCTTCTCCAAAATAGATGATATAATTGGTCACAAAAAAAGGCCTCAACAGATACAAAAAGACTGAAATAATCCCTTGTACCCTATTAGACCACCATGGAGTAAGACTCATCTTTGACATGGACAAAAACAACGGGAAGCCCACATACACATAGAAACTGAACAATGCTCTACTCAATGATAACTTGGTCAAGGAAGAAATAAAGGAAGAAATTAAAGACTTTTTAGATTTAAATGAAAATGAGGACACATCATATCAAAATTTGGGGGATTCCATAAAAGCAGTACTAAGAGGAAATATCATAGCTCTAAGTGCCCACAAAAAGAAAATGGAAAGAGTATACATTAATAACTTGACAGCACACCTGAAAGCGTTAGAACAAAAAGAAGCAAATGTACCCAAGAGGAGTAGACGGCAGGAAATAATCAAACTCAGGGCTGAAATCAACCAAGTTGAAACAGAAAGAACTATACAAAATATCAACAAAACCAGAAGCTGGTTCCTTGAGAAAATCAACAAGATAGACAAACCCTTAGCCAGACTAACCAAAGGGTGCAGAAACAGTACTCAAATTAATAAAATCAGAACTGAAAAGGGAGACATAAAAACAGAAACTGAGGAAATTTAAAAAAAATCATCAGATCCTACTACAGAGGCCTATACTCAACAAATTAGGAAATTCTGGATGAAATGAACAATTTTCTAGATAGATACTAGGTACCAAAGTTAAAGGAGGAGCAGATAAACCATCTAAACAGTTGCATAACCCCTAAAGAAATAGAAGCAGTCATTAAAAATGTCCCCCCAAAAAAAGTCCTGGGCCAGATGATTTTAGTGCAGAATTCTATCAGATCTTCCAGGAAGACCTAATACCAATTCTCTTCAAACAATTCCACAGAATAGAAACAGAAGGAACAATACCCAATTCGTGCTATGAAGCTCCAATTATGCACATACCTAAGCCTCACAAAGACCCAACAAAGAAAAAGAAGTACAGACCAATCTCTCTTATGAATATTGATGCAAAAATACTCAACAAAATTCTCGAAAACCAAATCCAAGAACACATCAAAACAATCATCCATCATGATAAAGTAGGCTTTATCCCAGGAATGCAGGGATGGATCAATATTCGGAAATCCATCAATGTAATCCACTACATAAATAAACTCTAAGAAAAAACCCACATGATCATCTCACTAGATGCTGAGAAAGCATTTGACAAAATTCAACATCCTTTCATGTTAAAAGTCTTGGAAATATTAGGAATTCAAGGTCCATAACTAAACATAGTGAAATCAATATACAGCAAGCTAGTAGCCAACATGAAACTAAATGGAGAGAACCTTGAAGCAATCTCACTAAGATCAGGGACTAGACAAGGCTGTCCACTCTCATTCTACAAAATCAGTATAATACTGGAAGTCCTAGCTAGAGCGATTAGACAAAAGGAAGTCAAAAGGATACAAATAGGAAAGGAAGAAGCAAAATTTCACTATTTTTAGATGATATGATAGTATACTTAAGTGACCCTAAAACTTCCACTAGAGAACTTCTAAACCTGATAAACAACTTCAATAAAGTGGCTGGGTATAAAATCAACTCTAACAAATCAGTAGCCTTCCTATACTCAAAAGATAAACAGGCTGAGAAAAAAATTAGGGAAACAACACCCTTCACAATAGTTACAAATAATATAAAATATCTTGGAGTGAATCTAACCAAACAAGTGAAAGGTCTGTATGACAAGAACTTCAAGTCTCTGAAGAAAGAAATCGAAGAAGATCTCAGAAGATGGAAAGATGTCCCATGCTCCTGGATTGGCATGATTAATTTAGTAAAAATGGCCATCTTGCTAAAAGCAATCTATAGATTCAATGCAATCCCCATAAAAATTCCAAATTAATTCTTCATAGAGATAGAAATAGCAATTTGCATATTTATTTGGAACAACAAAAAACCCAGGATAGCAAGAACTATTCTCAACAATAAAAGAACTTCTGGGGGAACCACTGTCCCTGACCTCAAACTATACTACAGGGCAATAGTAATAAAAACTGCATGGTATTGGTACAGATCTTCTGAAGATCCAGAAATGAGTCCGCATACCTATGGTCACTTGATCTTTGAAAAAGGAGCTAAAACCATCCTGTGGAAAAAGGACAGCATTTTCAGCAAATGGTGCTGGTTCAAATGGAGGTCAACATCTAGAAGGATGCAAATCAACCCATTCTTATCTCCTTGTACAAAGCTCAAATCCAAGTGGATAAAAGACCTTCACTGAAAACCAGATACACTGAAACTAATAGAAGAGAAGGTGGGAAACACCCTCAAATACCTAGGCACAGGGGAAAAGTTCCTGAACAGAACACCAATGGCTTATGCTCTAAGATCAAGAATTGACAAGTGGGACCTCATAAAATTGCAAAGCTTCTGTAAGGCAAAGGACATTGTCAATAAGACAAAACAGCAACCAACAGATTCAGAAAAATCTTAACCAATCCTACATCGGATAGAGGGCTAATATCCAAGATATACAAAGAACTCAAGAAATTAAACTCCAGACACCCATATAACCCTATTTAAAAATGGGGTACAGAGCTGAACAAAGAATTCTGAACAGAGGAAACTCGAATGGCTGAGAAGCACCTTAAGAAATGCTCAACATCCTTAGTCATCAGGGAAATGCAAATCAAAACAACCCTGAGATACCACCTCACAACAGTCAGAATGGCTAAGATCAAAAACTCAGGTGATAGTAGATGCTGGCGAGGATGCAGGAGAAAGAGAAAGAGGAACACTTCTCCATTGTTGGTGTTGTTGCAAGCTGGTACAACAACTCTGGAAATTAGTCTGGCGGTTCCTCTGAAAACTAGATGTAGCATTACCTGAGCATCCAGCTATACCACTCCTGGGCATATACCCAGAAGATGCTCCAACATATAATAAGAACATATGCTCTACTATGTTCATAGCAGCCTTATTTATAATAGCCAGAAGCTGGAAAGAACCAAGATGTGCCTCAACAGAAGAATGGATACAAAAAATGTGGTACATGTACACAATGGTGTATTACTCAGCTATTAAAACTAATGAATTCGAGAAATTTTTAGGTAAATGGATGGATCTAGAAATTATCATCCTGAGTGAGTTAACCCAATCACAAAAAAACACACATGGTATTTACTCACTGTTATGTGGATGTTAGCCCAAAAGCTTGAAATAGGGAAGACTCAACCCACAGACCATATGAAGCTCATGAAGAAGGAAGACCAAGAGGGGATGCCTCAGTTCTACTTAGAACAAGTAACAAAAATACTCAGGGGTGCAAATATAGAAACAAAACATGGGACAGAAACTGAAGGAGGGGCCATCGGGATACCATTCTACCTGGGTATTCATTCCATGTACAGTCACGTAATCTAGACACTGAGTCACTTAAGCTAGACACTGATGTGGATGGCTGGAAGTGCATGCTGTCAAGAATATGATATAGCTGTCTACTTAGAGGTCTGCCAAAGACTAACATATTCAGAGGACAATGCTCAGAGATAATCACTGATATGATCAAGGTTTTCCCAATGGAGAACTTAGAGAGAAGACTGAAAGAGCAGAAAGTGTTTGTGACCCCAGGAGGAAATCAACAATACCAAACAACCAGAGCCCCCCGCCCCCAGGGTCTAAACCACCAGCCTGGGAGCATATAGGGAGGGACCCATGTCTCCAGCAGTATATGTAGGGGAAGATGGCCTTGTAGGGCATAGGTGGGAGAGGAGTTTCTTGGTCCCATAAAAAACGAACACAGAGTGTGTGAGTGTGGGGAGGTGATGTTAGGGTGGAGAGGGGGTAGTGTGGGGGTAGGTACGGGCATTGCCTCATAGAAGCATGAGGCAGGGGGATGGAACAGGAGGTTTCTGTGTGTTGAGAGGAAGTGGGGTAAGGGGATAAAATCTGAAAGATAAATATAATACCCAATTTTGAAAAAAGAGATGAAAAAAAGGGGAAAAAGGAAAAAAAAGAAAAATAGGAGATTTAATAACACAAAGGGAAGGATTTAGACATTTCAGAGGCAATTTATGTTAATGGAAAAAGCATCATAGAAGCTGGAAATCACACCCTCATAGAAGCACAAGGAGGGGGGATGAGATAAGGGGTTCCTGTGTGGTGAGGGGAATGGCATAAGGGAATAAAATTTGAAATGTAAATATTACAACCAATTTTAAAAAGGGAAAAAAAAAGAAAAGTTGTTAGAACCAACATCTTTAAAAAAATGTCAGCCCTCTAGGAAAAAAAAATTTTTCTTGATACTAAAACTTGTTCTGAGAATTGTATATTGCAGAATACACAGCCTTGGTGTATCTACTCATCAAGCATACTGAGCAGACCTGCTTAAACCTCGGATGTTCTGTAATTCCATCTGGATGCAGTGAAGACACAGCATCAGAGGCTTATCAATTTACTCTTCTCCCCACCCCTCTTCTAATATCTCAACGCACTTAACCACCTTGAAGAGGTTAAAGAAGAGTCAGCGCCCCTATTCCCTGGGTTTGGGGACTAATGTGGTTAATATTGGTCTATCTTTCTAGGAAAAAGTAGTGGTTTTGTTGGAACAGGGAGGATCAGATAGGACTTATTGCATAGCCATAACCTATTGGTAGAAATCTGTATAATTAATATCAAGTTGAAGAAGTTATAATTTCTTTTCTTTTTTTTTTCTTTTTTTTTCTTTCTTTTTTTTTTTTTTGGTTTTGGTTTTTTGAGACAGGGTTTTTCTGTATAGCCTTGGCTGTCCTGGAACTCACTCAGTAGACCAGGCTGTCCTCGAACTCAGAAATCCGCCTGCTTCTGCCTCCCAAGTGGTGGGTGGGATTAAAAGCATGTGCCACCACTCCCTGGCATAATTTCTTAAATGATATAAAATTTATTTTGATTTCAAATTTAAGGTTTTCATTGGTATGAGCTTATTATTGATATAAAAGTGAGATGAATATTGATACTCTCATGGGCATTGTGCCTGTATAACACATTTAGGAATACAAGGCTTAGACCCAGTCCTTCTTTAACTTTTTTAACTGATTTGAGATGGTTAGCCTGCGAGTTAAGGACCTATAGCAAATTCATGGCTTTGAGTTTATTGTTAGAGTGTTTTCCATATTTTATTTAGAAATAGCTGAGAGGAGTTAACAGACAACAGTCCAGGTTGCCTTACATGGATAGTTGGTTTTCAAACGTCAGAAGTCCATAGAATTGACATTACAAATATTTCTATATTAAAGTTCACTTTGATTAGAGACCTGTCTGCTCCTGACAGCTTCCTGTTGTGGATTCTAAGAAGAAACTGAGCATCCTTGGAGTTACTCCAGTTGTGTGGTGACAGCCACTAGGCAAGAATTGCCTCTTTTCATCTACAGACAAATTACTGTCCAGAAAAGGACACACATGCAGAATAGTCGACTGATTATATGTGTCTAGACAGAGTAATCAGCCCTTAATAATTCTGCATCACTAAGGTCTGTCAGATGATTCTGGGCCAGAAGGCTGAAGATTTGATGCTCCAATGTTCGGTAGTATAGGGGCTTTCCAGGTGTTCAGCAGTCTCTATAAATTGGCTAATTTTAGAAGCTATGCTTAGTGCTTCCCATAATTTCAGTTAACTCAGTCATTCTGGATTTCTGACGGGGTTGAAGACCTATAGCCTTATAGCCAATCCTGGCTATTTATTTTGATAGAAATGATCTGAGTGGATGGTTTTCAGCTGATATTCATTCTAAAGCCAAGAATAAAAGTCAGGTTCAAAACTAAGTGTTTTAGTTAGGAGAGATGACAGAGGTTCTGGTTAGTCAACAAAATGTTGGACTGGGTATTAGGACTATCTTGTACCTCACTGGTACAATTAGGAATAATTATGCTCTGATTGCATTTTGAGAGAAAAGTTTTATTTTAACAGAAAGGGGGAAGCTAGGTGATGAGAGAGAGAAGTGGGGGCATGGAGGCAGATGTTCACGTGTCTCCACCAGTCAAAGATAGTTGATATATCTAGGTTGGGTATTGGGTTACACTTCTGATTGAGCATTACCAAACTTATAAAGCCTTTGATTAACATTTTAAAAAATGTATGAAAGCAAAAAGGAAAAGGGGGCATAGGATAGGGTTTTCCTAGAGAGGGGAAATGGGGAAAGAGGATGGCATCTGAAATGTAAATAATACATATATATATATATATATATATATATATATATATATATATATGAAATTGAACAGAGGTATATAGCAATGGGGGATGGGAAACTGCAGGTAGCTACTAGATAGTCCCAGATACCTGACACCCAAAAGGTTCCCAGGACTCAACAGGGATGACATTAGCCGAAATACACAACAAATGGGAGAGAGAACCTATAGAGACCATATCTAGTGAATAGGCACAGCCCCTGTTTGTGGGATGGGGTCACCCACTCATCTCAAAAATATTAATCCAAAATTCCTCCTGTCAAATAAAAAATTGCAGGGACAGACAAAGAGTGGAGCAGAGACTGAAGGAAAGGCTTCTAGAGACTTCCCCACCTAGGAATCCATCCCATCAGCAGACCAAATCCAGACAGTATTTCTGATGCCAAGAAGCTCTTGCTGACAAGAGCCTGGTGTGGCTTTCCCCTAAGAGGCTTTGCCAGAGCCTGACCAATATAGATGTAGATGCTCACAGCCAATCATTGGAATAAGCGCAAAGACCTCAATGGAAGAGTTAGGGGGTAAGACTGAAGGAGCTGAAGGGGTTAGCAACCCCACTGAAAGAACAACAATATCAAGCAAACACCCCAAAGCTACCAGGGACTAAACTACCAACCAAAGAGTACACATGGAGGAACCCATGGCTCCAGCTGCATATGTAGCAGAGGATGGCCTTATCTGGCATCAGTGAAAAGGTAGCCCCTTGGTCCTGTGGAGGCTTGATGACCCAGTGTAGGGGATTGCTAGGGCACTGAGGCTTGGGGGGTGGGGGAACACCCTCATAGAAGCTGGGGCATGGAGGAGGGTATAGGGGGTTTAACTGGGATGGGAGATAACATTCGAAGTGTAAATAAATAAAATAACCAATAAAATAAAAAATGTTGAAAAAATTGTCAGAAAACTATATACATATGCTGAAAGCTATAAGAAAAAAAGTATAAAGATAAAAATCATTAAAACTGATAATTTATCAAAATATTACAACTACATATCTCTTATAAAATTGTTCTAGGTTACAAAGAAAACTTAAACAAAAGTAAAGAGAAATGAGCACAAAACAGTAATAAACTGCCCTTGTACTTCAAAGGGAAATGAAATGCACATTTTGTCAATGAAATCTATGTGAAATAATTCTGTAATCTGTAAAACACAGAAACAGATATGGAAGGTGGCATTCTATTTCTTGCCACATAATAAATAATAAAAAACATTTCTGACTGTAGCCAATAAGTTGGGGAAGGATTAAAAAAATACACTTTTCAGCATAGTGTAGGTGAGGTGTTAATTCCACTAGAAAGTATTTTCAAATTCTAAAATACAAACAGATAAAAGAAAATGAACTGTTTGCAGTTGACCATAATGATGTCATGTACTGTTAGAACCGTGAAAACAATCAAGACGGCCATTAATCTGTTTTTAATTTTCTTAAGTTACACAGATTTCCTGTGTTTCTATACTGCACCAATGTACATCTGTATATGTGTGTATGCAAGTTTGTTTGTGGGATATACAAGATGCACATACTGCAGTGCACCAGTGTAAGTCGTAGGATATCCTTGTGTGGCATTCTTCACAGTACACCATCTCTCAGAGCAGATAACTCTCCTAGTAGCTACTTTCAGACCAGTTGGCATTTTAGCATTCAAAGGCACTCCATTTTCTGTCCCTTGTATTTCTGTAGGAACTTCTGGTTTGTAACCATTCCTGCTATGTCTTAGATTTTATTTGAGTTCTGGGCAAGATTTTTCAACTTTGTTCCAAAGACTTGTGATGAAATTTCTTTTACTCACTAAAGCCGTCTCCCAAGATATTCTATCCGTTTGTGTGTTCATTTGTATGTTTGTGTGCTTGATTTTATGATCCAAACTTTCAAGGTAAAATGCTCTAAAATATACTCTTTATTTGAGAGGAACACGGTAAGTAAACCGTGTTGGAAAGCAGATAGTAGAGTATAGTCAAGGAGAAAATTTGAATTTTGATGCTAGGTTTTCAGGTAACTTTATTTTAATATATGCACACTTACACACATATATACATTGAGACGTGAATTTGATTTAAAGAGCTTTGTTTGCTATTTCTCTTGTGCACAATTTTTATTTGAAATATATTTTTATACATTGTATTTTTATTATAGTTTCTATTCGCATCTCCTGAATTTTGTTATCTATAAATAATTAAAGCCGGGTGGTGGTGGCACACGCCTTTAATCCCAGCACTTGGGAGGCAGAGGCAGGTGGATTTCTGAGTTTGAGGCCAGCCTGGTCTACAGAGTGAGTTCCAGGACAGCCAGGGATACACAAAGAAACCCTGTCTCAAAAAAAAAAAAAATAATTAAATAAATTAAATCTATAAATAATGTTTTATTTGATAACATGGAAATATTTTTGCAGAAAATGATAATAATATTAAGGTAAACTAGCCCAAAACAAATAGGCTTATAACCTGGCCTTCATTTTAGAATGAAAGTATTTAGAAATAATTTTTATAGCCTCTTTTGCCCTTGAAGAGTCCATGTTATCTATAAAACTGAAGCTGCTGAATGATCAACCTGTCTATAGACAAGAATTTCTGTGAATCTTAACGTGATTTTTCGTTCTTAGTGTTCTTTGAACATCAGTGCCCTTGCAATTAGTAAATTACGGAAGAACATTGGCTGGGAGGATTTTTAATTGTGTGTGTGAAGCACCCTCAGTCTCAGCAGGCTTTTTTATGTATAGAAAACTTCAACTAGAAATATGCATTCTACCTTTCTCACAAACAACATCATTCTACAAGAGGTTTTCCTGATGAAAGTCCTAGTCACAATATTATTTCAAATCCACTTCGAAATAAAATAATAATGACACTATTGAAATATTTCAAGTTCAGGTTTTACAATTATCCTCATGATAACTTCAGGCAAAGTGCCCTAAGAAAATGTTAATTTTAATATTTTGTAAAGATAAAGCTGCAAACTATTAGTCACATCCTTACCACATCTTGTGGAAGATAATAGAAAGGTATTTGAGAACTCTTCTATAATATCTTTTAAAGTTCCATTCAGCAAGTTACTTCATATGTATTATGAATGCCATTAATGCAATATCCTATATGGTAGTGTTTATATAAGTATTATAAAATTACTATATGAACCAATATAGATGTAGTTATTAAAGGCTTAAATAACATCTACCTTTTCTTCCTTCAGGTTAAAATAACACAGGGTTGCGGCTAAGTTACATCTCTAAATGTAAACTCAAGGTTAATGCTTGTTCAAGTGCATTAAACAAGAGGCAACGTCTTCATGCTGGCACAGTTTTGTTGAACATGTTTGAAGATTTATTACTGGGAATCCTGCCCTAGGTAAACACATTTGATATGTGAGCATGGCCTATTGGCTTTGACATGCTCCGCTCATCTGTTATGTTGGCATGGTTCCTACTTACAATTTTGTTGGAAGTGTGCCCCAAGGTTTAAGTGCCAAAATGCAAAATTTAAATAAGACAGTGCATATAGGTTCACCTGCTCTGGGCCAGATATCACAGCAACATGTTAGTGATTCTGAGCAATGGCATAAAATTAGGCTTTATGATTCAACACAAAAGTCGGGCATGAGGCCTGGCGGTGGTGGTGCACACCTTTAATCCCAGCACTTGGGAGGCAGAGGCAGGTGGATTTCTGAGTTCGAGGCCAGCCTGGTCTACAGAGTGAGTTCCAGCAGGACAGCCAGGTCTACACAGAGAAAACCTTTCAAAAAAAAAAAAAAAAAAAAGTCGGGCATGTGTTCAAGATGATACAATTAGCTGATTCATTATGCTCACTACATACATTCTGTGATAGTAGATTTTGTCCTTTAATGAAGAAAATTACTTTGAAAGTCATATATAGGTTTTAAGTTTCATAAAGTGTTAGTTTCTATATTGTCATGTGTATGATTTCTGTTTTCAAATACGAATATAACCCTTAAAAATGACATAGATTGGATACCTGCCTGAACTCTGCAACCTGTGTGTTTCCCAGGAGGTTCAGTGACCAAGGACACAGGTTAGAATTTCATCCAAATACTCACGACAGGTGGGACATCTACAAAGCCCAGCAGACACAAGATCTAGACCTTCCCCCCCCACCCCTGCTCAAGCTCCACCTTCCTTCTGGGCCACTTCCCTACCTGGGCCAGATTAGTGGCCCAATACAAGTCAAAATGCTACAGCCTGCAAGTCTCCCAGTATTCCCACAATAACCAAGGGCACAGGAGGTTCACAGTAACCAGGATAACAGGAGGCCTGCTCTAACCAGAGACACAAGACGCTCACATTTACAAGAGACAATACTACGTGCCCCCAAGGAGACCAGCTTTAACTCAGATCACCAGGCTCTACAGACTTGTTCTAGTCAAAGACACCCAGGCCAGTCAACACCACAGAGAACTTGGCCAGAATCAAGTACAAGATCATAAACAATAAAACCCAATGCAATTTGGTACGATCAGAACCCAATTTTCCCACCACAGCAAGTCCTGGCTACCCTAACATACATGAAAAGCAAGATAATGACGTAAAAACTCATATCATGAAGATGATAGAGTCCTTTAAGTAGGATATAAAGAATTCCCTTAAAGAAATACAGGAAAACATAGGCAAACGGGTAAACAGCCCTTGGAGAAGAAACAAATCCCTTAAAGAAATACAGGAAAATAAAATCAAGTAGGTGAAGGAATTGAACAGAATGGTCTAAGAGACAACTTAGGAAAGAGAACAGAAGCTCAAAAGAAGAGAGAATTGCAGGCATAGAAGATGCCATAAAATATATAGACACATCAGTCAAAGAAAATACAAAGTGTAAAAAGCTCCTAACCCAAACTATCCAAGAAATTCAGGACACAGTGAAAATACCAAACCTAAGAATGATAGGAATAGAAGAGGGTGAAGAATCCCAGCTCAAATGTCCAGAAAACGTCTTCAACAAAATCATAGAAGAAAACGTTCCTAACCTAAAGAAAGAGATGGCCATACATGTACAAAAAACCTACACATCACCAAATAGATTGGACCAGAAAAGAAAATTCTCTCATTACATACTAATGAAAACACTAAATATGCATAACAAAAATATTAAAAGCCTTCAGGAAAAAAGGCCAAGTAACATATAAAGGTAGACCTATCAGAATTACACCAGACTTCTCAACAGAGACAATAAAAGCTGAAGAGCTTGCTCGGAGAACACAAATACCAGCCCAGGATACCATACCCAACAAAACTCTCATCATACATGGAGAAACCAATATATTCTATGACAAAACAAAATTTAAACAATATCTTTCTCCTAGCCCAGTCTTACAGAGAATAATGAAAAGAAATCTCCAACACAAGGACAGTAACTACAGCCTAAACAAAACAAACAGACAAACAAACAACAAAAAACCAGAAGAAACTAAATGAGTGACAACAAATCCAAAAGAAGAGAATCATATACACATAATACCACATCCAGCAACAAAATAACAGAAACTAATAATCATCTGTCTTTAATGTCTTTTAACACCAATGGATTCAATTCCTCATTTAAAGGACACACACTAACAGGCTGGATATGTAAGCAGGATCCAGCGTTTTGCTGCATACAAGAAAGACTCCTCAGTGACAAAGATAGATACTACTTCAGAGTAAAAGGCTAGAAAAGTGCTTTCCAACCAAATGGTCCCAAGATTCAAGTTGGAGTTGCCATCCTCATATCCAACAAGATAGAATGTCAACCAAAATTTATCAAATGAGATGGAAAAGAACGCTTTATATTTACCAAAGGATAAATCCACCAAGAGGAAGATAGATGTCAATCCTGACACCTATGCCTCAAATGCATGGGCACTCACATTCATAACAGAAACCTTACTAAGGCTCAAAACATACATTCAACCTCACACAATATTAGTGGGAGTCTTCAACATCCTTTTTTCACGAATAGACAGGTCATTTCAACAGAAACTCAACAGAGACACAGTGAAACTAACAGAAGTTATGAACCAAATGGATTTAACAGATATCTACAGACCATTTCACCCTAAAAGAATATACCTTATTCTAACACCTCATGGTTCTTTTAAGAAAATAAGATCTAAATAAACTTAGGTCTTTGTTTTATTTTCCAATATTACTACAGACTTGCTAGCTGTTTGAAGTTAACATAAAATTTGACCAAATTTGTTTTCTATTTTTAGTGCAAAAATGATAAATAAATCCAAATTAAACCAGGCTCTTATAGAAAGTTGGTATTATCACTATACTCTGTTAATATTTTATATTTCTAATTAAAACTCACAGAAAAACTTTGATAATCAGTTTAATATCCTAAAAGTTATAGAAATTAGCTCATTGAGATCATTCCAGTTGGTTTTTTCATATTTAATTTAGGACAGAAACATAGTCCAATAGTTTTTCCTCTCATCAGCTCACAGGCAACAGTGGTCTTCCAGCTCTATCCATTAGTTCTCCCTACCCTAAAATGGAAGTTGCCTCTGTCTTCAGCCTTGAGCCTATTTAAAACTGGGAGATGTAGATTACCATCCTCTCATCCTTCTCAAACTTGAACTCTTTTAAGATCATCCTTCTGGTTTGATGATTGTTGTCCTTAGAAAACACAAAGGAAAGCAGACATTACAGCCGTGTCTCCCTTCTGGTTGTTGTCTGGTACCCTCCACAGTCTGTACTGGCTTAATTTAGTGTAGCACTGCACAGCATTTTTTTTTAATTTAAAAATATTTGTATTATATCTCTTTATTAAATAATTGTTATAAAAAATTTTCAGTCCTGATCTTGGTCCACAAATAATTATCTTCTGCTTTTCTAGCTGATAGATATACATGATGTTAAATTTCCTTTGTTTCTTGGTGTAGTTTTTCCTTTCAGTGGCCACCATCCATGTTGAAGTCATTAGTTTATGGAACACTGAAAAAATGATTAACTTTTCATACAACACAAACATTTGCCAAATTAAAATGTGGGACATTCCCTCTCTTCTCTTAGTACTGATTATCCTTTCTTCAATTGTAACATTTGTCTATATGTGCACATTAAATATCTCAATATTTAGTCGTATGCTAATATAAAAATAGTCATACGGCAAGTCTATTGAAATACATAAAAGAAGAATCTGGTCTTTGCATAGACATAGATATAGATACAGATACAGATACAGATACAGATACAGATACAGATACAGATACAGATATAGATGTATAGATATAATTTCAAATTATTGCTGGGGATGGTTTATGTAATCTAATCCATTTTAAAATTTTCTTTTTTAAAAAATTATTATATTTATGTTGCAATTATCGCCGTCTCCCCAGTCACCACTCCCCCAGTTCCTCTTCCCATTCTCTTTCCTGTTGCCTACATCAGGTCTTCTTCGATTTCTTTTCTCAGGGATTTGAAGTTCTTGTTGTATAAACCTTTCACTTGCTTGGTAGGTGTTACACCAAGATATTTTATCTATTTGTGGCTATTGTGAAGGCACTTGTTTCCTTAATTGCTTTCTTAGCCCGTTTATCATTTATATAAAGGAAGGCTACTGATTTATCCTGACACTTTGCTGAAGTTTTTTTTTTTATCAGCTGTAGTAGTTCTCTGGTGGAATTTTGGCAAATAATGAATTTAAGGATAAAAATATTGCACGAAATGAGGAAGCCCCATCTTACAAAAACTGATATCCATGCTCTCCCTCACATGTGCACCTTGGCATAAAATCTCTTAGATGCTTTTAATGTGGACTTCCTAAGGAATTCAGTATAGTAGAAAGGGGCCATGATTCCGAAGTTAGATAAAGATCTTTTGGGAGAGGAGATAGTAAAACAAGATTATATGAAGAAAGAAGGGGACTAAGAAAGAAAGTGGTTGATGTGGAGAAAGGATGGGAGAGTCAAATAAATATTGTGGTTTGAATTGGATAATAAACACTAAGTATACTTAAACAGGCCATTTGGGATTACAGTATTTTATATGCTTCCTAAATAAGCATAGATATTTTTTCATATCAAAGAGCTTAAATGAGGTTACACTATGTAGCCTTGATCTCATTTCTAACTTGATTATTTCCCCTCTAATATACACTGTGCCATTACGTAAATGACAAAGTCATAGTAGGATTAAAATGGGGTTACATAAACAGGATGATAAATGAAAAAACATATATGACAGAAAATCTGAACTTTTAGTATTTTATAAGAATAAATCACTAGCTTTTTAATAAGCCATGAATGATTTATATGAATGTGCAAGGTAAATATTTAGAAACTCTCTAAAACTTAATAGGATTTATAAAATTTATTCAGTATTATCTGTTGAAATGTGATTTGGACTGATGGTTAACATAATTTAGTGATGTCTCTCCTACTTCTCTAAGCCCTGCTCCTCTCTTCTTAGGTGGCCTAAACAATGGAAACTTAAAAATTAACTCTATGGATGTGGACAATTTAGTGATTGAGCTTCTATGTTTTGAACAATTAATATGGAGGAGAAGTAGGGATAGAGAGAAAGAGAGACGCAAACTACAAAGGAAGGGGAATGAAACAGAAAAAAAAAAAACTCTTTGATATCTTGATGCCACAGACTCTATTCACATTACTAAGTTTGCACCAGTGACTTCATTTAATACTGGTTAACATCTCAAAGACTTCATCCTCAAACACCATTTCATTGGGCTGGTTGCTTTATTATAATTTACCTTATAAAACCTGCTCCCCCACCAGACTATCATAATGATAGACTACTACATATTCTATCATTGCCAGCATAATTTAACATATTTTAGAAAAGCAAATATTTAAATTTTATATTCTACTTTGACCTATCAAAAGTACAAGAACATGTATTCAACCAGAATCTATGCTTATTTTTATATGTTTACCTGCCAAAATATTTATTCATTTATTTGTAGTCATTTTCAGTTACTTTCATTGATCAGTAAAAGAAATTATACTCACTACTACCAAGGATTAGTTCAAGAATTCCTTTCCCCAAATTTCAAAATCAACTCAGAATTGCTGCCACATCTATACTCTAAAGAAATGTAAGAGGCATGTTTGCAGTTTTAGTAGTATTGGCTTCTCTGCTTGGATGGGAAGATATCCGGGAACCCAGAAGCCCAGGAATCTTACAGTCGTTGGGAAGAAGTTATCCCAAGGGAAGGGTATCTTGAGACAAGGAAGCCCAGCAAAGACTAAGCTCTGTCTTCTCAGCAGAGGTGTTGGTGTTCCCAGAGGAGAGTATCCTCACTGAGTTGAGGAGTCAGGAGGCTCAGCCCTGCTTCTCTCTTCTTAGATTCATGTCTTCTTCTGATGAGATCGATATATCAGGCATCAAATTTAATTAGAGATATTTATTGGAGAGTCCAGGAAGGAAAGGAATAAATCCCTGAATGGCTGTACTCTGCTCCCAAGAGAAGACCTGAAGGAATTGGATAAAGGATAGTGCTTAAATGGGGATTGTGTGGTGGAGCTTTCTAGGGCTGAGATTTCCAGGGTGAGAATGCATGGGATTTCAAACCCTCAACCTAGGGATTGGTGAAATTTTTTTTCCCTCAGGGATTTTTGGGTTTTCTTGCCTAGGGATTACTGGTTTTCTATGGGATGTTCAGGGATCAGAGGGCTTTTCTACTCAGGAATGGGGGCCTCTTCAAATTTTTCACCCAAATTAACATAATCTGTGAGGGTCCTGTTGAAGTGCTGGAGACAGCCTTTATGACAGTTACAGAGGCTGGAAACGTTATTATGACAGTAAGGGAGGTTCAGTGCAGGAGCCAGGCTGCTGGAGTTCCAGAAAGGGGCCCTGGACACTTTGTCTTGAGCGTTTACAAAGTTTACAATAGTTACATAGTATACCAAGTTTTCAAAGGCAGTCCAAGGCAGGAAGACCTTCCTGAAGTTTGATTGTTGGAAATAGTGTCTACCAAACACCTCCTAACCACCACACTTTGTTCCTTTACTTCATTTCTATTCACATTTTACTGAAGAATATTTTTTCCTTCCTTTCCATCTCATTTAGACCAAATAGTCACAGAATCCTGGCCACATTTACCTTCTGATGCCTGTAGTTTCACTAGAATTAATCAAGTCCTGCTTTCCATTCTCTGATGTATCTTTCAACTTGTCTACTTTTGTTTGATTCAATTTTATTTCTTTTCGTATGTCCTAATGATGTGTCATTGGGTAATGCATACTATTTGCTGAAGGACTAGATTTCAAGCTTTCATTTGAGATATATACATATATACATATATATGTATATATATGTATATATGTGTATTGCAACTCATTAATTTGAAAACTTGAAATTGGCTGTCTTCCTTGCGCTAAACTGAAGAATTTGGGATTAATTGCTTTGGTAGAGCAAATTTCAAAACTCCCAAGCATTGACTGACTCTTGTGTGGCTATTAGTTACTGGTAACTAATATAGATCTCATACAGATCTATAATGAAAAGGAACAAGCTGAATAAGATAAAATACAAAATGTTCATTTGGAGCACTAGGAAGTATAAATAGATTAATAAAAATTATGATGCTAAAAGAAATAAAGGAAGTGATGACCTCAGAGAAAGACCCTGCCCAGCTAAATGTCCAACCTGTGTAAAGGAATTAAAGAAACATTATGAAGAATTTAAAATTAAATCTTAAAACTGGGTCTGTGTGATGTTCCTTAGCTTTAGTTTTAGGACTCATAAGGCAGAAGCTGGTGGATCTCTAAATTGAGGCCAGCCTGGGCTATAGAGGCAGTTCTAACAGTCAACTCTAGGTCATGACGGTAACCATTGAAACCAGAAAGCTGATAGCTGCTAAGGAAGTGAATGAAGGAGGGAGCCATGTTCAAGTCCCAGCAAGCAATAGAACTTGGAAGCTTCAACCAGGTATTTCTGGCATTACAGTCAAGGCTAGAAGAAACAAATGGTGGAATCTCTCTCAATTTCTAAGGAAAGCTGCTGAGACCAGGTGTGTGTGAGGAGTGTCCCATAATAGAAGCCTAGAGAGGCCATTGTATGTGTGATGGTGAAGCCTGGATTTCCTTGAGACCTCAAGATGCTGGTAATGCCAGAGTTGTGGGATACCTGCATAGGAAAGCAGCTCCCAATTTCATAGGTTTAGTCTCTCATCCTTATGATATTCATGGTGTCATGCAGGCAGACTTGGTGCTGGGAAAAGAACTGAGAGTCTCAAATTTTAATCCACAGGCAGAAGAAGAGAATGCCCCACTAGGAATAGCTTCATCATTTAAGACCTCTAAGCCCACTTCCATAGTGACATATTTCTTCCAACATGGCCATACCTGTTTCAACAATGTCATACATTCTAATAGTGCCACTACCTATAGGACAAGCATTCAAATACATGAGTCTATCAGACCATTGCTATTAGAACACCACAGCATCTTTAATGGCTATTATTATGGTTGTTTGTAATGCCAGGTTTTCACCAATTTGAGTGGTCTGGGAAGGAATTCTCAATAGAATAAGTATTTCCGGGCTTCCATTATGATATAAGGACCAGCAGCTATCCAAGAAGTTTCTAGAGTTTAGGAAACAGATCGGGACCACTGAGGCACTGATTCTTATAGACTTAGTATTCAATGGGCTCTCAGTCTTCCAGGAGTGATCCTGATGTCATTGCACTTTTAATGTAAGCCAACAATACATCCATATACAAAAATGAATGTATACATATATTCACAAACATATATGTATTCCATTGGTTTCTGTTGCAAAAAGTGTCCTGATTAATACAAGTTGTAGTATCTGGAGTTATTCTGGAACAAAATCCAAAACCAACCAAACAAAAATAAGCAAAAACCAAACAAACAAACAAAGAAAAACAACAACTTTAAATTGAGAATTGTAAGGATGAATGTCTCTGGTGGTCTTGTCGGTATCTGGAGCTGGTGTTTTTCAACCTGAATGAAACCCTTTGATCAGTAAAGTCTCTTCTCTATCTCTGTCTGTCTGTCTGTCTGTCTGTCTGTCTGTCTGTCTCTCTCTCTCTCTCTCTCTCTCTCTCTCTCTCTCTCTCTCACACACACACACACACACACACAAATACACACACTAGAGCTAAGTGATAAAACTATCTTGCTTCCTACGTGCATGTCATTTCTAAGTCTGATCTGGAAGATGATTCTTTTGCTAACAGCCACAGAGCTCAAGTTGCAGATAAACAAAGGTAAGTCCTCATTATTCAGCTAGCTGAGTCATGAGGCAAACTTGAAAATTTAGATAGGCAAAAACTCTTTAGAATTAGTTAAAATAATAACACTAAAATTATAATGCTTTCTACTTGATTTTTTTTTAAGCAAAATGAATTTATTTTATGAGGTAGCTTTGTTTCTCAGTGAAAGAAATGTATTTTTTTTAAACTGTCATTTGGCTTTGAAGAGACAGTACTAACACTTGATAAATTTAAACTTTCAGTTTTGAGCATCCAATGTTGGCATCGAAAGTAGAGTGATAACTTGCACTACTGAGCCCCATCTCTGATGCCAGCATCAAGTGCACATTCCCAGCCCTATCCTTTCAGTTGGCTGGTAGTTTGGTACATCTTTTGCCCTCCATCTGTGTATTGTCGCTCAGCTCCCTAGTCAAGCATTAGGTACAGTTTCAATGACACAGATAATGTCCTGTATTCTCATGTAATTTATTACTCTTTGAGGTTGGAGAACAAAAGCCATATTCAGTTCAGGCCTATCCAGCAATTTGATTTCTTTTGAGTTTCCCTTCATTTTATTATGCTTGACTTTTTCTTTTATCCTGGGATTTAGCTTTTGCTTAGACCTAGAAATAAATCTTTCTCCTGCTCCTTTTCTACTTGCCCTTGACTGCTATGGAAACCAAACAGAGCTATACAAATACAGGGAAATGGTTTTATTCCCTGGGTGGAAGGTTGGGAAATTATTCAAGATCTTTTGAATATGATGTAGTATTAAATGGCTAACATAAAGAAAGAAAGAAAGAAAGAAAGAAAGAAAGAAAGAAAGAAAGAAAACCAATATTGCAAGTATTATTAAATTGAATATAAATTGTCTTGGCTGTCAAACACAAAACAATAAGGATAAGGGTATCCTACCTCATTTGTCTCTCAACTGACATTATAAATATGGTAGACTAATTGGAACCAGAAAAGACAAAAAATTAGAAATATAAGTGATGTTATTTCAATAAAACGATATGAGAACAATTCACTTGACAACATTCCAGGGTATGGGTAAAATATCTGTGTTTTTGTTTTTCCAGAGAGTGATAGCTTATAACGTCAGACCCCAGTTTTTTCTTTTTCTTCTTCTTCTTCTTCTTCTTCTTCTTCTTCTTCTTCTTCTTCTTCTTCTTCTTCTTCTTCTTCTTCTTCTTCTTCTTCTTTTTATTATTATTATTATTATTATTATTATTGACATTTTACTAAATTGTCATTTATGATAGTTACTATTGCCTCAATTAATCCATAATTATAGTTTGAAAAATAATCAGAATGGAGGCATTTTGGGGAAAGATTGATAAAAACAGCCTTGCAGTCTCCTGTTTTGAAAATGTGAGCGCCTTCTTACTAAGCCAACTTTCAATGTCTTGCCTCAGTGGTAGATATCACCAGGCTCATTTGCTTTTATTAGCAGTTAATGAACCACGCGACTACTATAATTAATATAGAAATCAGAAGAAACAGAAATCCAAGGTACCATTTTATGAAATTTAAACTTTAGTTATGGTTTACATAAAACACAATGTGAAGTTCTGTAGAGAGAAACTTTTATAAGTATCCCTTGTCAATAAAAAAGCTTTTGGTCAATAAGCTAAACAAGGAAATAGGAAACTGGACTTATGGCAGGAATTCTGGGAAATAGCCAGAAGCCCTGGATATTTGTCCCACAAGGATAAGGTGACAGACATAAGAAAAGAAGAGGAAAACAGTCATGTAGCTGAACTCGAGTTGAAATAAAAGGGATAATTAAGTTGTAAGCTAGGCAGAGAAGAAGCTGAAGCTTACAACCTAAACATTTATTAATAATTAATTAATCTTACAGTCCTTTTTGCAGGATAAGAGAGAAGTCCTGGATGAAAAAGCCAGAAGTAACAAAGTTCCACAGTACCTATGTTAACTGCATAGAAGTTCATAAAATTACATAGTCTTTGGGTCTGGTAAAATTTGGTGAGCATTTTCTATCGATCTATAATGTGTTATTTTTCCTTTTAATTGTGCCTTCCCCCCATCCTTGAGCAGGTCTGAAAGACCTTGTTTCCTACAATAGACCAAATAATAGGACCTAGGTGAAGTTACCCATTTTGGCTGCATGTTCAGCCTGCTACAGGAATTTAGAAGAGTAAACTGCCCACTGAGCTTGCTTTGAGACATCTCCCGCTGTGTTTAAGGATGTTTTCTCCCACCCATCTCCATCAGTGACCAAGGATGGGTTCTCCCACCCATCTCTGGATGAAACAAGAAGTGGTTCCATGGGGCTTTCCCTTTAAGAGCTGAATATTAACCTTGGAGCCTTAATCAGAAAACTTTTTCTTGGCTTCATCTTTCTCTCACCCTCTGTCCCTTTCTTCATTTCCAGCCCTCCTTTCAGGAGAATGCAGTTGGTTCGTGGCCGCAGATGGCTACATTTAATTTAAAAAGCTTTTTTATACTCACATAATATATCCTGATTATAGTTTCCTCTCCCTCTCCTTTTCTCAGTTTCTGCACACATCCCCATCTACTCTGATCCTCTTCCTCTTTGTCTCTAATTTAGAAAACAAACAGGAACCAACCAAGCAAGAATGCAAATAAATAAACAAAAAGCCAATGAAATGATTCCTGATTATATTCTACTATAATCACGAATTGGTGCTTAGGCCACACTCATCAAAGAGGCTTCATTTGCTGGGCAGTGGTGGCGCATGCCTTTAATCCCAGCACTTGGGAGGCAGAGGCAGGCAGATTTCTGAGTTCGAGGCCAGCCTGGTCTACAGAGTGAGTTCGAGGCCAGCCTGGTCTACAGAGTGAGTTCCAGGATAGCCAGGGATACACAGAGAAACCCTGTCTCGAAAAACAAAACAACAACAACAACAACAACAAAAATAACAAAACAAAAGAGGCTTCATTCAGCAACTGATGAGAGCAGATACAGAGACCCACAATATTAGGCAGAGTCCAAGAACACTGCAGAAGTGTGAGAGGAAGAATTGTAGGAGCCAGAGGGGTTTAAGACAACAGGAGAACACACCACACAGAATCAACTAAGTCAAGCTAATAGGGACTCATTGATGGCGGCAACTATTATACAGCCTGTATGAGTCTGAAGTAATTCCTCTGTACATATGTGTGTGAATGTAGATTGGTTTCCTTGTGGGACACCTATCTGTGAGAGTCGGGGTGTCTCACTCTTTTGGCTGCTCTTGGGCTCCCTTTTCTCCTACTGTGTAGCCTTTCTCAGCCTTGATATGGATGGGTTGTGACTATTATTTTAACTTGTTATGCCATGTTTGGTTGATATCCCTGGTAGGCATACTCTTTCCTGAAGGAGAGTGGATCTTGGAGAGTGAGAGAGAAGATAAAGAAGAGTGGAGAGAGGAAAAGTGTGGTGGAAATATAATGTGTTAAAGAAGAATAAATATTAAGTAACAAAAATGAAAAGATGTAAAAAAAAGTTTTCTAAGGTATACCAATAAACTAAAAAAGGCATAATATAATAAAATATATCTTAATATAAAAGAAAAACCAGCATGTCAGAGTTTGCCATTTTAGTCATAAAGCACTTAAAGATTAAATAAATGAATAACTGGCATTCATTTACATCATTCTTGGATTACTCTGCCTTACAACTTCCTGTAAAACATATTTGAAAATATTCACAAATTTTCTCAAGTTCTGTTTCTTAATACCTCATTGTGTGTTGTGCATGTAGGATGTATGCTAACTTAAATATGAATTCGTGTGTGAGGTTGCACCTTTACAGGCATGGTACACATTCTTTGAGCACAGGAAACACTCTCATGTTCGTCTTTTTACCTTTTTTGAGATGGGATTTGTGTTGTTCTGAAAGAGTTAAAAATCTTTTAACAAAATAAGTAAGATAAGAGTTCAGAGCTGGGAGTTTAGGTCAGTGTGACTAGAGTGCTATGGATACCAGGAGAGTTTGAGTTGGGAGGCCCGTGCACCCTGGATACCAGGAGAGTTTGAGTTGAGAGTTCTCAGCGTGCCTGTACATCCTGGATACTAGGAACTTGGCTGATTACGTATAGGCTCTTAGAGAATAGCCTGTTCCTTGTGCTCTGTCACAAACTGAATAATGGGCTGGGAATTTCCACAAGTGCACTCCAATAGCCCTCCCTTACTCCCCCTGGGTTGTGGTTCCTCCCCTGAGTTGTGGTTTTGGGCTTTAAATTCTCTCTGTCTCCAAAGTTCCAGGGTCAGACCCCATTGCCCCTGCGTGGGCTACAGGTCTTGACTTCAGTATACTGATTAAAATATGCCTCTTGCTGATTACATCAAGTTTGGTGTCTTGCTGTTATTGGGGTGGCCGCGAATTCCCGAGGCTTGGGTGAGGTCTTCCATTCATGGGGGCCTTACATTTTACCACAGCATCACCAGGTTAGTGAAACTTCCAAGAATTCTCTTATCTCTGCTTTCCTCGTTCTGTAGAAACACTATAATTATGGTCAAGAACTACTGTACTCAACACTGTGTGGAGTCTGGAGGATTCAATCTCATGGTCTCACGCTTGGGAGAATCCCTCTTCCACTAGTCATCTCCTTAGCCCTCATTTACACAAGCCCTTGCAATGTACACTTTCTAAATACTGAGTATACGATGTTAAATGACCCATGGGAAATAAACGTGCAGTAATCCATTGCTATTGTAAAAGGTGAAGACTTGTGTCAAGCTCATTTCTAATCTGGTGCTAATGAGTTTTGTGAACCGTGCTTTATCTATGGTAGATTCCTGGGAAACTTGTTGTAAATGAATAAAAATGATAAGAATGACCAGAATAATCAAATGATATATGTAAATCATTAGCATTGTAATTGATGACTCTATTACAAAATTCAAAGTGTTATGTAACTATTGCCTATTAAAACATGTGCTCTTGGGGGCAGGTGTAGTGAAGTACTTCAGATTCCAGAAGCAAACAAACCTTATGACGCTCAGACAGCTTTTGAAACTACACAGGAAACCTTAGCCCTCCACCATGGAATAAAAGCAACAAACAATTGTTAGAGCCTTGAGGATCTCCAATCTGCTAGTGGAAAATCACTTGGTGAACTCCAGGGATGAAGGCTTTCGGGGTCATCATCCATGCTGGAAAAGGCATTCCCTGATACAGCTGTTGTTGAGTCTCCCATGTTTCTGTAAATGACTACTCAGCCATGTATAAGCAACCACAATAGTCCCAGTGGTCACTAGGCTAAAGTTCTGTGGATCAGTTTATTTGGTTTTGTCTTTGCCGTGCTATCTGGAGTGAACATGTGATTATTCACACTTTCTCAGGAAGAGCAACAGGATAAAAAGTATTTAAACAAGTCCCCAAGTGGTGGTTTGGTATCTAAGAATCACTTTGACAAAAGTCTTTTCAAATAGAACAAGATATATGAGACTAAATAATTACTTTGATTCAGAGATTTTTTTAAAATTTATTTTTATTGGCTGTTTTATTTATTTACATTTCATACGTTATCCCGTTTCCCAGTTTCCCCTACACAAGTCCGCTATCCCTCTTCCTGTCCACTGCCTCTATAAGGGTGCTCCCCCACTGCCCACCCACTCCTGCCTCAGCGGCCCAGTGTTCCCCTCTCTTGGGTCAACAAGCCTCCACTGGACCAAGGGGCTTTCCTCCCAGTGATACCAGATAAAGCAACCCTTTGCTACATATACAGCTGGAGCCATGGGTGACCCCCTGTGTACTCTTTGGTTGGTGGTTTTGTCTCTGGGAGCTCTGGAGTATCTAGTTGGTTAATATTCTTCATAAGAGGTTGCTAACCCCTTCAGCTTCTAGGGTCATGAAAACCTATTGTCATTTTAGCAATCTCATGCATGCACTTTTATTCACAAATACCTTTGTTTCATTAACTACCTAAGACCAAAAAAGGTTTACTGTTTTGAAATTAGCATGAAGCAGGTATAACTTGGTTATTTACATTTATTTGCATCTATATTAGGCTTTAGGACTAAATTTGGGCCAAGAGCCTTACTCTGTGATACCATTCATCAAATGAGTATTTACACCTGATAAATTGCAAACTATTTAATTCTGTTAGAAAATGACAAAATCGTCTTTAGCACTTCTGAGATTTCCTCCTCTCGGTTATTCTGGCCTGAGAATGCTGTGCATTTATTTTCTTATGTCTGCTCTTTTACAGTCTCTATTATATTTCTAAAACATGCCTGCTAGGTAGGAAATACTTGGTTGCAGAGACAGCATTCATTTACCTCATGGGGTAAAATATGAGGATTAATCACACGCTGTGTGGAAAGCGGAGTTGCGGAGAGACTCGCAATAAAACTCAAGACTGATAGCAGCAAGCAAAAGTCAGATCCCATGAACTCATCAGTCTCCTCCAGGAACATCACTTAAATCATGAAAAAAATTGTTTCTGACACAACAGAGACGACTACAAAAACAAACAATATCTCCTAAGAGTTTCCCAGGACGTACTGTTCTCTGAACATGAATTTTCATTGTAAATAGAATCGCTTTGACTTTCACTAGAGACTGCAGAGTTCCTGAAATGTAACCGAAGTGTGACTATTAACATATTATTTAAGAAACGTGTCTCTTACATTTCATTTATATAGCCCACAGAGCATATTTTCTTCTCTATTAGACATAGTTGTATATAATTACCCTTAATCCCCTCCCCCATTTTTTGTCTGAATATTTTAAGACATTGAAGGAAGCAGAAACCCAAAGAATTATTCAGCTCTGAAAAGTGTGCTGTCTTCTGCATGGGGGATGAACTGCTTTCTGAAATGATTTCAGTGGGCCATTCAAAGAAGTGTGCATTTCTACAGCCACACACAGAAGGATTTATGTGATGTGAATATTTAATTATTCTTTCAGTAAATAAAACCTCAATATTTACTGAGACTATAAGATAAGGACAAATTTATATCCAAATCTATGCACATACCAAGCTATCTAAAAGAAACAATTTTCCATAGAAAATGTCCATGAAATTATCTTTTATTCCTCCTTTTTTAAAAAATTCTTTTGCCATTCTCTTAGCCTGACTTCATATCTATCTACCTTTCCCTTCTTCCCACTCTTCTGGGTTTGAATTTATGATTTCTTAAAATTGTTTTCTTTTATTTTTGATATCCATTTACATCTATTTACACCTTTTCTCTCCTCCCTCCATTGGAGGGAGGAGAGAAATCCTTCCTTTTCTACTTTTCAAATTCATAAAATATGTTAATACAGTGACCATATACATTAATATACATTGTATATAATAATATATACACTTTATAAACATATACTATATTATGATATTACATATTATAATAATGTTAATATATTATATATTAATATATGTATGTCATATATTAATTCATTAATATAACATTATTTGTCTATATCTGTACCTATATTTGTATTTTAAATAATTGAAGTAAAGATATTAACTAAGATGGCAAGATGTATTGCTAATATATGCCATTACTAACTCCAGTATTTATAAATTTGCTGGTATCAATATTACAGCAAGAAGCATTGATGGAGTGTATTCAGTACTGACTTATAGAGGAAACCACCACAAATTCTCTCTCAGATAAAACATAGAAGACAGAAGTTTTTTGCCATGAAGCGTTGACTGATTCTTGAGAATGAAGAGAAGATTTAACTCATATTAGGACTACATAATGGACATATTTATGATACATTAAGAGGAAATATATATATATATATATATATATATATATAGTCTATATTGTGTGACAGTTAAAGTTAGTCTAATTAAAAAGTAAATATGCTAAAATATACATTGTGTCCATTATATGTCACTTTACATAACTGGCACCACGGGGCACACCATGGTTGTAAACAGAACAGGAAAGACAGCACTATGAAATGTCTTGATGCCTCCATTATCTTTATAAATGGTGTGCCATGGAATTCCTAGAAGTGGCTGTCAGGATCTAAAAATTCAGTCTTAACACTGTACTGGGAAGAAAAACAGAATTTTTAAATTTTTAAATATTTATATCATCATTAACCTTAGAGAAAAACTTCCTAACTGGGTCCCTTTCTAATTTCTAAATTCTAGAAATTTCTAATTTTATCTATGTATGATTATATATATGATATATCATATATAGTATATATATTCTATTTATGATATATACAATGTTATATATATTATGCTACAATATTTTCTATTTTTTGTTTATTTCTTTGTTTCTTTCTTCCCTATTTATTATTTTCCCTCACTGGATACATTTGAAACACAGTTTCCCTTCTCACCAATCTGTCCAGTATTCTTTCTGGCTGTCCCTCCATTCCTCCTTCTCCTGCATTTACCTCCCCAGAGGTAAGCCTCCGAGGGATATCAACTGAATATCTGAATATAGCCTAACAAGTCACAATTAGATTAGACAAAAAATGTAAATACTCCTCCCCCCCCCAAAAAAAAAAAAAACCACCATCACCACAACCAAAATAAACAACTACACATTAGAAGAAAAGGGTCCCATGCACAGGATAATTCCTAATGAAATATTGTATGAATCCTTTTACATTAATATAATTTTTACATTAATTTTCATCATGGTCTTAACACATCCTAGATGTCAAACTGTACAGATGATTTTGTTTACTAGATGGTTATTTGTAAATGTTATCAACTATTCAAGTGAATGTGCAAAATGCAAAATCATTGTCATTTCAGAAATATGTAATAACAATGTAAGGTCAATAACTACTAACCATGTAGTCAATATGCAGTGAGATATGGCAGTTGTCTGACATGAGTTAGATGGTATAGGAAAGTATCCAATGTGCATAAGACACAACTTCTTTTTCAAAACCTTAAATAAAGAGAAGAGCCAAAACTTAAAATTAAATTTTAAAAGGCACTCATATTTTATACTGTTCTGAGTATGTAGCCTTAGAAGTTGTCATGTTACTAAAGAAGCAATAAAGATTAGTCAAAATTCACAAAACTAACCACTGCTTCATGTTAGGTTCATAAATTTATTTTTAAACTTCTATGCCAGAAAATATTCATTTTTCTTTGGTCATAATCTCGCTTTAGAAAGTTTTAATGTCACAAAATACTTCATTTTTTCAACAAGCATGTGTTCTTTTTAGGTTTGTTCAGCAATAACTATCATATTTTAAGGATACATACTCTAGGACAAAGAATCAAGAAAGACATCTTTGACATAAAAGCAAAGTATTTAATAATCAATGAACCAGTGACAATTCATAAACATGCTTATACTATTTTCATTGTGATTTATAAATTAATGGACCAATGTAACTGAGCTACATCCCTGGATGAAAACAAGAAGCTAAACCCAAGCTAGAAATCCCAAATACCCTCATGACTTGAATTATTATCCCAAGTACATATGCTATAAAATATTATTCCAAGAAGTCTATTGTAGTTTAAATAAATGAAATAATAAAGAGTTATGATTTCTTAAACTTTTCCAGATGTGTGTTTTCTCCAAATGTAAGTCACTTTCAGTGCCTCTGTTGTCTGCTTTAAGTCCTATGATCCTTTTCTAATTAAAAAACAACAGTAATACACAAACAAGCAAACAAACACTGTATTGAAATTACTTTTCAATACAGAGAATAACATAAAGATATCTAAAATTAATCCTTCATTTCTAGAAGTACTGTTCTATGTTGGGAACCGCACTAGCCCCACATTGGGGGCCAAAAAATGTCACGGCCCGGGCTGCCCCGCGTTTGGCGGCCATTGTATCCCCGGTCCACGGGTCGGGGTTCAGCAAGAGAGAGGGTGAGGGTGGACTCAGGAAACCAGACAGAATGCGATTCAATCCTGTTTATTCTTCAGTCTCTCTTCCTCTAAGTGTCTCAAGTCCTAAGTTCCTAGTCCCTAGTTCCTAGTCCCTAGTGCCTCCAAGTTCCAAGTTACTTCTAAGTTCTCTTTCAAGTGCCTGCTACCTAATGCCTAATAACTAACTCCAAGTTGTACTGTCTAACCTAATTCCTAGTTCCAAGTTGTACTCTCTGCAGTGTCTTCCTAAAAGTGTCTCCTAAAAGTGTCTCATTCTCTGTCTGCCTCTGCCTTTTATATGTCTCACTTCTAAACCATGCCTTTTGGTCACACCTTTAATCATGCCCTTAGGTCTTGTCTCTAAATCTGATCTCTACACTTCTAGGTCATACTCTTAAATTACACACCTTTAATCTCACACACCTTTAATCTCACACACCCAAGGTATCTAAACCAAGATTATCGGAGTGTGCTCAGTTGTTGTAGGCTATTGTAATCCAAGTCTCATGTCAGGGTATATGGCTCAAGATGGCTGCAAAGCTGATAGCTGCTTTCTGCTAAAAGCCGGCCCCCAACAGTTCTACTTAAGTTTTATGGGGAAGATTATAATTAACACCTCTGTGAGTGTCAACAGTGGTTCAGGCAGGCAGATGCCTCTTCTTAGACCCCTTGTTTTCTAGTCTATATAACTAGTTATGATAAAATCAAGTTGAGTCATGTACTCTGTCCCACCATTTAGCTTGAAAAATAAAGTAGCTGTAGTTTTGTTGAACACATCATCTCTAAAGAAAAAGATACTATGAATACTGCTTATTGTGACCAGTCAATTAATTTCTCTCTCTCTCTCTCTCTCTCTCTCTCTCTCTCTCTCTCTCTCTCTCTCTAAAGAGAGAAAATATATATATTCAATCTTTTTAACAGTTTAGTCTTTTTCCCTCTCTCAGGCAGCCCACTCACTGTTCCATATTCCATATATTAAACTTAAATATTTATTATTTAATAGATGATATACAATTTATTGCAAGTCCATATTTAGTCTATATTGTGCATAATTATATCAATCATATCAACTTCAGATTCTGATGAATATTGTCTATATTGTCAATATGAAAATTTTTTGATTATAATTATAGATAAAGAGGAAAGCTTGAGGAACATTCACTTTAATTCAGATAATGTCATATAACTAGGCAGGAGGGAGACACTGAGTGATAACATGAGAGCATGTATTCAGTTTATATTGAATTAGAAATTCATAACTGACGCATAACCAATGAGAATATGTGGTGAAAGAATATTACCTAAAACCCTTTACATGTCTCAGGACAGGAATTTTGTCCAAAGATACAATTCATTATGTAGCCATAAGTATTAGACATCAAAAAACTTTATACTTGGATTAGGAATAGTGTTTATTAAAGGTAAATATAAGGCAATGGGAACTATGTTATTCTTGATCATTGAAGAATCAGTACAAGAAAGGACAAAATGAAGCAATCCAGATATCTGTAAGTTTGTGACCCCAATCACAAAAGCTAAATTGATCTCCTAGATGGATACTGAAAATCAGACAAACTTATTTGATGGTGCAGGTGCAAAATGTTCCAATATCTGAATTCCATAAAGTACATCAAGTGCTTTTTTATTGTTTTCTTTCAGCAAAAGATGGACTGTGCTTTCTGATGATTGATGCCTAAAGGCACAAGTGGCTATCTTTGCAAAATGAGGGAAGAAATAGCCCAAAGGAAATAGTAATTTCTAAACTGTACCACCTTTTAAAATATATTTGTCAATTTAAAAGCATTTTGATTGATGGATTGAAGATATTTTAGAATTAATATTGATCTCATTGTGCACCACTGCTAAGTACAATCATGTTGAAGAAAGATGTATCTAGATTTAAGTTCAATGTCAAGAAGTTAAAGTTATTAACTGTGAAGAGGTATTTAAATCTGCTGATACTATTTTCTTATGTAAGTTTGAATAATACATTCATACTTAGGTACTTGACAAACAATTTGATATTAAATAAAGGAATATATGTGATTCTGTTAAATTTTGGGGGTTATTTTTGTTGGGTTTTGATTTTGTCTAAATGTTGTAATTTTAAATACTTTGTGTAAGTGAGATCATGTGTTCTGGAAAAAGCATGACATGCATTTCTTTAAAGGGAGAGTGAACCTTTGTTGTTTACAGGTTCTGACAACCCAGATTCACCATATGTGGAATATGACCATTTGTCCTTCCTTTTGAAGGATAAATACCATCCATCCCACTAGCTGGTAGCTGATGACCTTTGACTTAAAATGAAAACACTTTTTCAACATTTTGGCATGCATCCAGGAAGGTCTGTTCTGTCAGCATTGGATATGATGTTTCCATGGCCTAACTGCTGTAACACTCTTTCCTTGAGGACCTTGTCCGCTACAGGGACATGAAGATAAACATTTTTCCCATATATTGTAATGTATTCCCTGACTATTATGATACTTGAACAGTAATTCATTTTTATTTACAATATTTTCAAGTAATGATGGCTTTTCAAGAACATAACCCTGAGATAAGTCAAGATAGGTGACTTCACCACAGTTTCCTTCTATTTGCTTCATCTATTAATAAACATTTAGGTGTTTCTATCTTGTTACTCTTTTGAACAATGGTGAAAGAAATATGAGAATGTAGATATACTTTTAAGATTCAGGTTTCAATAATTTGGGTTAAAAACTTAGATATGAATACTGAGAATATGTGATATTTATACATTTGTTTGATGTGAAAAGTATAGACTTTATTATCAGGGGCTTTATGCTTCAAAGTTTTTCTTTAAGAATTGTAATACTAAGACTGGTCAGACGGTGCAAATATCTGTGAGGAATTTGTGTTGCTCATTTAATTAAGCAAATCTATAATTTTCAGCAATTGCTTTAACATTATTCTCTTAGTGATTTTTTTTTAATTTTTAGATTATAAGTAAGTCATGACATCCAGACATGGACCACATACTTCTGGCATAAGCTTGAAAATGCCTTTGTATCAGTGTGATCTGCATAAACTCAGGATAAAGAGGAAATACCAAGAGCCTTTGACACAAATCTAAGAAGCCATCCTTTGTTACACTGAGCAGTCTTGATCTAAATGTTCTGAGCCTCCAAAGCAAGCCACTCTCTCTGAAGAGAATGATGTGGAATGAGAATGTAAACCTTCTTGACAAGCACCATGTCAGCATGAGAGGCATGGGATTTCTTTAGGCTAAGCTGGCAGGCTTCAGAGAATCCTGATGCTAACTGGGATCCTGGGATTTGCAGAGTAAGCAACTAAGCATTTATGTTTTGAATGCCCTTGCTTATACAGAAAGAAAAAATAATGTGGTTTGTAGAGTATTGCAAATTTTTGGCTTGCTGACAATCACTTGATAAATCTAGTGAGGCATGAAAGATCAAGAGAGAGATGAGAAATTTAGACATGGGGATATAACAGTACTTTCAATCCCCCGACTCGTGTGTGTGTATGTGTATGTTTAGTGGTATTACTTCCCATAGAATAAAATAAAGAAGTGAATATAGTACAACTACTACTATAAGCAAAGCCACAAAATGTGTAATGATAGCGCTAATGCTTTACACAACTGGTTCAGACCCATCATTCCAAAGTGGAAATTGATTTACTTTCAATAATAGAGAAGGCTTATTAAATATAAAAATATTAAGAGAAAAATAAAAATGTCGCAAATCCCTCAATATGTTATTTTAAACACATAATTTAGACATCATTTTATATATCTGTATGGGAGCGTGGTTTTTTATTCATTATTAAAAGAGAGAGAGAAACTTGTCAGCTGTCCTGTGGGTTTAAGGATGAATGATCTGTTTTCAGAAGAAAGATGTGATTTACCACTAAAGTTCTCCAAATTCCAAATGGAAACAGTATATGCATTTGACTACAGGAATAAACCATACAATGCATGCAATGCAATGTTAACTATTACAGCAATAAAACTATATATATATATATATATTCTGTAAACAGTTTTCAAAACAAGTAGGGACATATTTCAGTTCACAGAAGCATGTGATGAAGTTACAAACACACTCACATGTTTCTCTTTACAGATGACAAGACTGAATCACTTAGAGTTTCAACACTGTCTGAACATATACGGGCAATAAGTATTAAAATTTGAATTACTTCTTTAAGACCATAACTTACTACACATAATCAGCAATATATTACATGAATAGCTATGCATACAGTAATTCCTGGATAATTTAATGTAAACCATTATTTAAGTTACATTTTAAATACTGCTAAATGATATTTTGCCATCCTAAAGTGTTTTCAACTTATACAAAACATTTTAAAATTTTACTGCATGTCAGTATACGCCATGAATACATGTTGAAATACACATATGCACACACATGTATATTCACATGCACCAATAGTATTTATGTGCTGTTTTTATTATTTTGTTTTTTCCACATCTGCTTCATAAGATAAACATATAGTTTTTTTCACCTTGAACTTGTAAATACAAGTCAGCAAACTTCTGTAAATGGCACAGAGAAAATGTTTTCAGCCAAAAGCAATATTTTCTCATTCACAAATATTCAAATTCCTAAAATTTTTGGTTTCCAAAACCACAACTGATCACAACTGATTGAATACAAGAGGATGGAAATCCTTCAGTTATTGCCATATACTTCTGTCTACCAACTTTGATCTGTCCTCACAATAAAAACACATCATATAGACTGTATTGAAAATTATGCATTTGTTATCAGAAAGACTGGTTTGGGTTTCTTTTGTCTCCCTTTAACTTATGGCCTAGGGCATAAAACAGTAATTTTCATAATTTAGTTATGATGACAAACAACTAAATTTGTAATATAGTGCTCAGGTTTAGCTATTATATTGCAAAAATATAAAAATGTTAAAATAAAATATTATTTTATATAAAATCACAATCTACCTCTTGATTTTAAATTTATATCATATTAAGCAAATTATGATATATAAAAAGCAAAATTCAACCTAGTTGATATGACAATAAAACTATTTTTATAGACATTATTTGTAATTTGATTATAGAATTATATTTTTAAACCACAAATTCCATCTGTAATTTGGAACTACTTAAAATATAACTTATGAGTTGTTTTTCATGCTAATGTTGAGTACGAAAATTCAGCTGAGGTAACTTTATAGGTATGTTACTATATCAGTCTTGTCAGAAAGAAAGAAAATGGAAGTCACATTGCAAAGTTAACTTTCTAGGAGAAAAATCACAAAATATTCTAATTCACTTTATAAATTATGGATAAAACATTCACATATCCTTTCATATTAATATGCTATGGTTCTTGATCAGCAGGCATCAATCTGTGTGTCCTGACGTACTTGGGGTTGAGTGACCCCGTGAAGGGTCACATATCAGATATTTACATTATGATTTATAACAATAGCAACATTGAAGTTTTAAAGTATTGATGAAATAATTTTGTGGTTGGGGACACCACAATATGAAGAAACCAGTTTGAATGGTCTAGGATTAGGAAAGTTGAGCATTACTGGTTTAGATAGAACTCTCCGTGGGAAAGAGAACATTCTGTTCTTGCTTAGAAAGAAGACTAAGTATAATTCCATTCACCCTTGTAGAGAGCCTAAAACTTCCCAAAATTCCAGGACAAGGTATTTTGTTTCTGGTTTCCAGAATCGTGTACTCACTTGCACCTAATTACCCAAAGACATAAAAATAAAAAATGAAAAATAAAAAAAGTAAAAATAAAAAATAAATTAAAAGCATATACATATACATATGCACATACACATACAGTGTATTAATGAAGTGACATACATTCTGTTACCCATTTAAAGTATTCAGAATTCGTGTATGTTTTTCAGGAAGGTCCAATGCAGTCAAAATGAAACCTAAAAACTGGTATTTAAACTTGACACAGCAAATGCCATATTACTTTAGTGTAGATATTAAAACTAAAGTAAAATGATTTCAAACAGTCAGATCCTCAGTAATTAATACATCTCTTGGGTGCAATAGAAAGTTATATCACCTAGCTACTGAAATTTGAGTGCATTTCAGAAAAAAAAATTTAGATAAATTAAAGACATAAATAGAACATTGCTTATTTTAACTACCAAGTCTCTGAAAACTATATTATTCCAAGTTATATTTGGAATGCATTAATATTCAACTCAAACAATAACAGTAATCACATGATAACAATGTGACCGTTCAGTTTGTTCAAAAAGGTAACCAAATACATGATTGCCAATTTTGATGTGGAACTCTCGCTGAATAACTTTAGCTTAAATTCTGTTATGACATTATTCAGGAACGCAATCTAGAAAACGGTCACGTTTGACAAACACCAAAACACAAATTCAATACTGTTCTGTGACCAGAGCAAAAATAACACACTGCAAGGTTTGTTCTGTATTCCAGCAAGATTAACAGATTCTCAGAAGGGATAGGCAGAGCAAGAGCAGGAGAAAAGCAATTAAACATACAAAAAGAAGAAAACACCCTGTCACTCACCCTTCCATCACTCAAACAACACATCTATCTGATAAGACCATTCTTCTTGAAGGTGGAGGTAATGCAAATACCAATAAAACAGATTATAAATTAAACAGCTGAATATTAAATATGCTTACACATAGCTAACTGTTTTTTTCTGGATTCCCTTTACCAGCGGACTCGAAATGTGCAATAAAATATAAAACTAACTTATGTTTACATCTGAAGAGAAATGGGAGGTGTGGAAATACTGGATGGTCAGTGGCAGAGGGAGAATTGAAGTTTGCAGACATAATGGGAATAGATGACTTTTGATAATACAGGAATGTACAGGTATGTTTAGCCACCATCAAGAAACTGACACAGAAGAAATAATAATTATTTGGTGAAATAAATGCTTAAACTTAATAACAGTGTTTCTGATGAAAGGCTACTCCTCATGGATGAACATTTTATTCTCTTAAGGAGTTAATTAGATATAGTAAAATAGGTCAAATGAGAGTCCCTGCTCCCAAGCCTGAGGACCAGTGATTTTCCCTTTAGGTTTACATGAAGGCAGGAGAGAACCAACGCCTGTAATTTCTATTCAGAGCTCCAAATGTGCTATGGGATGCCCCCGCATAAACAAAGAGATAACTATGTATATTATATGTTTAAAATAGTGATAATTAGAGGTTGAGCTTCTTGAAAGATAAGATGATCTAGTGTCTAACATTCAGAGATATACAGGACTCCTCAAGGCTCATCTTTTTATCTGTAGATGAAGATTTCTGAAGAATCATCAGAGAAGCATCTTTGCAGTAGATGATGATTTAAATGGAGATTCATAATTAGACAAGATTCTGAGAGATAGAGATTGCACAGATGTTAGCCCTAAAGTGAGTACTTAGATCTATAGCAGTAATGCCGTCCTAAAGGTTCAAAATCATTTACTGCAGACTGGGCAGAAAGAGAAAAAGTGAGAGGTTCTGAAGGAAAACAAAGAAACAGTCCTCAGGACACAGCAGGACAGTTGCCCAAATGAACATACGGAGATCAGGTAACTCATATTCCTCATATTTGTTAATTGCACAAAACCATGAAAATATAGGCACTCTGCTTATTTCACTTCCATAGAAAGCTTTCTACTATTAATTCAATGTCTATATTTCTAAAAAAAAAAAAAATCTACTTGTACTCAGAAGAAAAAGTTTATTTATTTGACTTGCTAAGCCTCACCAAGTGCCTTGAAATGGTTTCTTGGGGGAATTCGCACAAATTAATGTTTTGTCATTTACACAATTTAAATTGTCATGCAATAACAATGCATTGGAAAAGCACAGCTCAGTCATTAAGTTAAGAAATTAATTCCAATTTGGTAAAGTTCTAAAAATATTAAAAAAAGTTTGTATACTAGAATTATGTTGAATTGCACGCAGCTGATAATTGTGGTACAAATGTGATTTCAATGTTATATATTTTAATGCATATGTATAGTCATTTTACTACCTAAGATAAAACTAATTGCTATTTATTTTATTCCATTGTTTTTAGAAAATATTAATGTGATAAATACATCCCTTCTTACATGTACAATCAAAAATGAGTATAAATAGCTGTACTATTTGTACAGCAAAATATATTTATTAATAAATTATTTTATTAATATAATTAATAAAACATATTTATTGCCATTCAATGACTTGAATTAAGCATAATGGAATCTCACTTATGACACATCAGTAAAATTAATTTCTGAGTTTTGTTCAGTATTGCTTATAATATATCATGAGGTGATAATTAGAACTGTAAATCTGACAAGCAGAACCCTAGTGCACTGGAAATTCCCTGGACTTCACTAGAATGAGCCAAATAATGCCTCCTAGTGTTGTGGGTTACAGAGCCTGAACTGGCCATCATTTATAACCAGGAAACCCTCTTAGCAGCATGACTGGGACATAAACCCAGCCACAAAACCTTCTACTATAATCTTCCTGCCTGTAAGATATGCTGGGAGAGAGACAGCACAAAAATTGTGCGAATGGCCAAGCAGTGACTGGTCCAGAAGCCCAGAGACAAGAGAGTCAGTATTGAACCAAATAAGACTGGAAAGATAATTAATAATAATAATAATAATAATAATAGAAATAATAGAAATAAGCCCTAGCGCCTAGAATATTTTTTTTTCAGAATGGCATCATTCAGCAAATGTTGGGAACATATTCATAAACCCACAGGAAAATGCTAGACAGAAGCAGGAAAATTTCACAGAAGAGGGGGAAAAAGAATTGTAGGAGACAGAGGTGTTGAGAACCAGAAGAATGCAACCTACCCACAGAATAAACTAAGCAGGGCTCATAGGTGCTCAAAGAAACTAAAGCAACTAACACAAATTCTGAGTCTGAGCCAGATCTTCTCTTTATACCTTAAGGCTGTAGGACTCCAAATAATGGGAATCCATATTGTCCCTGGCTTTTTTTGTCTACTCTTGGCCTCCTTTTCCAACCAGTGGGTTGCTTTTCCAGACTCGATATGAGAGTTTGCACCTAGTTTCATTGTTGCTGTGTTTATTTGATATCCCTGTGAGGCCTACTCTAATTTTTGAAACTACCAAAGAGGGGTGGATGGTGGAGAGGAGGGGACTTCGTGGGCAGGAATGGGAAGAGTTTAGGGAGGAGAAACTTCAGTTGGAATATAATGTATGAGAGAGAAAAAAAGAATACCCGTTGCCAAAAAAATAATTATATATAACATATAAGAACTATAAAGAAAGTATCAAATTATTTTTGTAAGAAATTCAGTGAAGTTAATCAGTAATATATATTGAAATAATATGAAGATTTGGGGCAATCTCTCATAGGCACTCAAAATGATAGATGTAAATTTAATGTAAGAAATCGAGACGATTCTTAGCACTACCACACATAGAAAGATATGATGGTGTTTAATGTAATTCCAGTACTGGACAGGTTGAGACAGGTAAGTTTCCTGAACACGATTGGTCTGTTATCCTAACCTAACCATTAATCCCAGCTTCCAGGAAAATTCTCCTTTACATTAATGGAAGAAGCCAGCTGCTGCGGCATAAGCCACAAAGTTGAACTGTGGTCTCCACACTCAGGCTCAAACATGTCCAGAAGCACTTAGATATATTAAAAACAACTTAAATGAAGAAGTATGATTTCATTTCAAATGATTGCTTGCTCAACTGCTTTTGTCTAAATGTTAGAAAAATTAAGAGTAAACCATTTAAAAACTTAAGAGGCCAGAGGAAAAAACTCATGGAAATCCATTATTTCACAACATAAGCATATCAAGTCTTGAAGAAGGAAATTGTATTGCATTGTATACAGGCTAATGTATCTTAGGAATGATCACATGTATAGGATTTGGTGACATGGGTAGGAGTGTTCAACCAAAAAAAAACTTATTTCTGCTTCGTTGACACATTGTAAAAACATTATAGATGAATTTCTTCTGTGGGAAAGACAAAAGCCAGAAGAGACATCAGCTACAGGTAGTGTACAAAACCAGCCACATAAAAATGGGAAGAAAACACTGACTTACTTCTCAGGATTGTTCAGTCACTCCAGATGTTGCTTTATAATAGCGAGGTATTATTAAAACTGAATAAATTACTATGCATGAACAAATGGATATAAAAGAAGCTTACTAGGCTTTTGAAAAGAAAATTACTATACAATACAGAAAATTATTTTATGAAACTTGGGGACATAGGCAAGTCAAAAAGGGATACAGAAAACAATAAATAATTTCATCTTTTTTGATAAAAGAACATGATTTTGAATTTTCATGAATGTAATAAAAATCTTAAGAATAGAAACAGAGGGAGAAAAAACTGATGAGAATTCATAAAGAGTTATTTAATAAAAAGTTCCTATATTCAGATAGAAGGTAGTACTTATGTGGGAATGAAGGAGAGATTAAAATTTTACTTAGGTGGTATAAATTTTAAAGTAAGTTGAAGAGTCAGATTTTAACTTCACTTCTACAGAATTGTTCATGAAGAAAAGGCTGCCTCAGCAAAACTAGACAGTAGAATACCAGAACACCTTGTCAAATATTCACTAAGAAAAGTATAGTTTTAAAAATTGTCCTGATTTCAATCTATATAGATAGTATAAAACTAATCATAATATTAGAAAACTCGGTTTTTAGAGTTATCCTCTGAAACTTGGATAATTTAATCTCAGTTAATATAATTTACATTGCTTTCTCACAGGTACAAGAAAAAAAAGTAAATTAATATTTCTTTCCAACTGAAACATCATATTAGATGTTACACTAGGGAGAAATAGTAAACTTAAGAAAAATTTTCTATTCAAATTAGTAAGCCAATTAGTATAGCAGAAATCCTAGATTTTTGAGTTGGGGGCAAGAAAACCAGAAGCACAATGGTAACTTCATCTCCAAAGGAAGTCTGAGGCAGAATCTAGGATACATGAAAATTATTTAAGGTTTTAAAGGAGCGAAACAAATATTAAAATCAAGCAATATAAAGATGCATATTCTCATAAGAGCCTCAGAATTATATATTAAGTTCCCCAAAATAATATGGAAAATTACAATATAATTTTTAATATCCAGAAGCTAAATTAACACTGAAGTAGCTAACCTGAAAATAGAAAGAAGTATTAAATTACATTCTTATAAAAATTTATTGGCTACTTTAGAATTTAAAGATAACTTTTAATTTATGATAGATACTTTAAATTATGCTGTTCTTTTTAATCAAAATATTTATTGTAAATATAGATAGCCCCACCAGTAATACAGTGGTTCGTGTTCCTTTGAGGAAACCAACAATCACTGAATTGTACTTAGGTCTGCTCTATAAAAGGAATTAATCTCTGGTAACTTTAGACCTAGCCAGTTACCTGTACCTGGTGAGAAGGCACTAGGGCAGAATATATTATTGCTTCTTTTCTAAATCAATATAATTTCTAACAACAATCAAATTACTTAGCCTTATGACAACAGAAAGTGTAATTCTCACCACTCCTCAAAGAGGCTTTCTTTTGCAGCAAGTGAAAACTATTACCACAATTTACATCTGATTGGAATAGAGAACATTTGAGTATGTAGGGACAAACTATATTGACATCTCTATGACCCACTCCCTCCATGGATGGCTCAGTGAATATTTTAGAAAAGAGGCAGAATGGTTGCCAGAACCAGAAGACAAGAAAATCTCCTGCAAAATAGTGCCTTCTGTGTATGTTAGGGCAAGCTTACCAATATGGGCAAGTAAACAAGAAAATAGCATCAGTTGAATTTACTACACGTATAGAGTGATCACCATAACATACCCTTAGATGGGAAGCTATAGCCAAGTTAGTGGCTGCTGATAAAAGAAAAATTCCTGTGTGTGTTATTATATATCAATATATAATATAATTATATAATTAACTATTATACAATATGTATAATATAATATATAATATTTAGTTATGGTTTAAATTTTGAACCTCTGGCTGTGTTCCTATACAAATGAGTAAACACTGAATATAATATTAAAAGATTTATTTTGCCCAATAATTATAACATTATAATCATTTTACATATTTCATTTTGACTAACTTAATATTCTAAAATTGAATTGAAATTTTATATAAAGTTATCTCCTTTTCCTCACAAACTTACTTGAGCTAAAATTATATAGTAAGGAAGTAATTTCATAATAAATTATGGAAGGGCTATAATCCATGTTAAGAAAGAGTGAGATAATGATATGAAGTTCTATGAGTTCACAAAATAAACATTTCGTGGATAATGAAATACATAATTGGGTCTGACGCATTGCATCAGATTGCTGTCAAATAATATCTTGATTAAGTATGGCTTTGTCTTGTACCACAAAAACATCAGAGTTAGGATTTGATTCAGCTATTAAAATATTTACTATATAGTATAAGAATGTATGCTCAATGGTCATCATACCTATAAACTAGAGCAGGGTATCAAGTGCCTATAGTCCTAGTACTGAACAGATGAAGACAGAAAGATCAATCTTGCTGGCCTCTTGCGAGACAGATGAGAGAGAAAGAGAGAAAGAGAGAGAGAGAGAGAGAGAGAGAGAGAGAGAGAGAGAGAGAGAGAGAGAACGAGAGAACATGTCCTAACATAATTTGTGTTTATTATTTCTCTTAAAATTTTCTTATTTTTAACTTTCCCTGGGAATGTGAAGTATATTTAACCCAAGAGCAACAAAAAGAGACTAAAGAAAGCACTTCACTAGGTCTAGCTTGGTAAACAGTAAGTTTTAGTTATGGAACACAGATGATGTGCATTTCTTATGAAGCAGGAACAAATGAGAAACAGCAAATTCATTGAAGAAACTAAAAATCTTTCCTCATCAGGGACACGTAGGCTGCTTTACATCCCCTGGAAGCCCTTTCCCTTGTGAGATCCTCCCTTCCACAGCTATTCTTAACTCACTCCAAGTACTTTGGAAAAAGTAGGGCCTGTGATCTCTTTCTGGTATTATTATAAGTTAATGGGTCCAACCCTCCTTATGTCATCACAGGTAAGGAGAATTTAAGTATGTACTGATCATGCAATGCCTGGATGGTGGCATCCCATTGTACTGTTCTTGCTGACAAGGACCCAACTCCAAGAAACATAGTATTAGTTTCTAGAAGAGCAAGATTTCACATAGATCTCTCTTAAACTAATGCATTAGAACCAAGAAGATTCATACACACTATATGAATATAAGTTTAAAATAGCCAGTTGATAATATACTTGATGCTAACTTGGAAAATGATATACTGTATTCACTATGATTTTATAGAGTGCATATGTATGCATAATGTATTACAAAATTGCTATCACTTAGTCCTTATGATTTATCTTATATTTCTCAGCTATTGAGGAAAATATAGAGTGGGAAAGGGATACGAAAGAGAATGCAAAGTGTAGTTTTCACATGACCTATATGATAACCAGAAATTCCTCACAGGGAGCTGTGCACATGCACACTTTTAATCAGTGAAGGCAGATTTTTTTTCTTCATTTCCCGAGGGACAAATCTATAAAATATTGATGCTATACTGGGGAATGTAAAAGAGCATGGTTGTTTATTCTCTCATCCCTTTACTGATTGCAGTATTTCTTCTTTTTAAACATGTTATCATCCAGTATCTCTCCTCTAGGGAGTCTTGGAGAGTCTTCTTCTCAGTTTGTAACTCATTTCATTCTCTTCATAAGATACACGTGCAAGCCAGTCTCTGTTTAAAGTGGGTATACTGTTCTGCTAGTCCCCAATAACTTTTCTACTTGGAGTCTACAATTTCTGCAGAATGAGAGAAAATATATCAAATAAGCTAAGTATTTTAAAATTTACAGTACCAGACAAAAGGATTACAAACAACTAATTAATTTTAAAATTGTGAAAACATTTGACAATAAAATTTCACAAACTGTAAGAGGATAGTTTATGTCGAAAGTCACTAATGGGACCAAGTAAAGTATTAAACCTGTAAACATCTGTAATATACAATGGTGACATTAATTATGTGTAGTTAGCCATGAGCCAAATAACTTGAGGTCTATTTTTAACAAGTTTCTTTTTCTTCTTTGCTCTTGTAACTTTGTTGGGATTTTGTACATAAATACAAATGGAAGATAAAAGAAGAATATCATTGCATGTTTTTCCATCACAATGATGTTCTGAAGACTGGAAGATTCAGAAACTTGAGAAACAAAGCTGTGTGTTCATTAAATTCAGCATGACCTATTTCTGTAGCAACAACAATGCACCTCAAAACACCAAAGTAAAATGGCAAGCAAGATTACTATATGAGAGATGACCATGATCCAAAGTCAAGACTAACATGAGGAAATTATTAGGATACTAAAGTCATTTATTTAAAAAGGTCACTTAGTGGTAATTAAGGCTCATTAACAATGTTAGAAAATTGATATAAAGATTTCTCAGGTATCTTTACTTGTATAATTTCATTCTAATATTCATTGAATTAATAATTTCCTTCATATTTAGTGTTTGAATAAAGGATTTGATGACTTAGTAGCACAGGTGTTGAAAGATCTTTTACCAGTTACTGTAAAAGGGTTATATACAGTCAAGTTAATGAATAGTAATTAAAGTCAAAATAGTTGCTTTTAAATTTTATACAAGTGTCTAGGACAAAATTAAACAAAAATAAAATAACTACATTTAAAATATAACCCCTAATATTCCTTGAAAGATTTTCTTTATTGTCCATTCCTCACATACCACACATGAACAACATTTGTAGCATGTTCTATTTCTATAGTGGGAACTGTGAAGTATCATACCATTTAGACTTGAGTAAACTGAAGTTTACAGGGTTCAAGCTGAGTTGGTGGAATCAGCCCCATCTCAAAGACATATATTGTCAACATAGCATGATAATTATATTTCCATCATCTATAGTAGTTGCTACATATGTGTATCTCTCAGTTCTTATAACTTGTCTATGTAATGCATATTTTAAACCCATGAACCTATTAAAATGATTCCAATTCTTTCTTAATATAGTTGCAATATATATATATATATATATATATATATATATATATATATATATATATGTGTGTGTGTGTGTGTGTGTGTGTGTGTTTTCATATTTCCTTTAGAGAATCAAAAACTAAATACATGACAAGCATGAAATCAATATAAAACTGATTTATGTTGATAGCATACATTAAGATTATGCATTTCAGTCTCTACTAATATGTCAAGTAGCTTGGTTTTTGCTATCTATTTTTAAAATTTAAACTTTATGTTTTGTAACTTAAGGCAATCATCTACTGGAGTGAGGAAAACTTTCACAAATTCAAAACTATATAAAGAAACACCTCATGTCCTGAATGTTTTTATTCAATTTATTTTATTTTCTATATATGGGTGTTAGACTGGATTTATGTATATGATCTATGTCCAGAGAAGAGAGAAGAAGGTGTTGGATCACCTTAAACTGGAGTTGAGCATCATGTGGCTGTTGAGAAAGAAACCCTGGTCTACTTCAAGAGCAGTAACTGTTTTCAATTGCAAAGTCATCTTTCATGCCCATAAATTTTTTAACTTAGATTTAAAAAATCATTTTTGAGAGTTTCATATGGAGGATGGAGTTTGTATCATTTCTATCCTTCCCTTTCCTGTTCCAATTCCTCCCATGTCTTCCTAAGATCAAAATGTTTTCTATAATTAATGTTGTTAGATATATCTTTATTTGTAGCTAAATGCACACACACACACACATTTACATGCATATATATATATATATATATATATATATATATATATATATATACCCATACATGCATACATACATATATAACTTATGCTACTTAATCTATTTAGTTTTGCTTATATAAACCTTTTTTTACATATGAAGACATGCTACTGGATGCTACTGGATAACTTAACAGGAAGCATGCCACTGTAGCTTTTCCTCTAGGGGTGGTGCCTTGTGAAACTTACCCCTATAGACATATTACACAGCACAACTATACCAACCCTCTGCATATACCAAAAGAAATTTAATCTCAATATAGAGATATTGTCTTTAGCATGATATTTGCTGCTCTATTTACAATAAGTAAGAAATGGAAATAGCTTAGAGGTCCCTCAAATTATGAAAATACAATTAAAATATCATACATACAGAAAATGGAATTCAATTTAGGTATAAAGTCATTAAGCTTTCATGTAAATTGATGAAATTAGAAACTCTCATATTTTATGAAATAAATAAGATCCAGAAAGAGAAATGCCCCAAGGTGTATTTGTGGATTCTAGATCAGAATATTTAGATCTTAGTATATCACTTGAACCAACTTCAGAGAATAGGAAAATTAAAAAAGTCATGGGTGAATGAAGAAGAAACTTTGTACATGTGGAGAATAGACAAAGGTGTCCTAAATGGGGTAAGGGACAATCAGAAGTGAGTTTAAGTGTAATTGATAAAGACCAGTATTTCAGGAAAATAGGGAAGAAAGCTACAAACTATGATGAGTTATTTTATAAATTACTTAAATGTACATATGTATGTACAAATGTGCATATATATAGTTTAAAATGGTTTTAGAGAATAAGAAATTTCTATATCTGTATTTGTTAATATCTTTGTATTTATGAACAAAACCTCTTGACAAAACATTCATGATTTGTTAGTTTCTATGTTGTGTGTACCTGTTGTGTTCCTGTGTTTTATAATAAAATCTACCAATAAGGAACTCAACAAAAATAGAAGTGATAAGAATTGAGTGATTTTTTTATGCAAAATTGTTCAGAAAAAGAGACTGGAATCTCATTTAGGAAAATTATTATAATTTATTTAAAACAATGAACCTCACCTATTCATCAACAATAAACCAACTGTCACATATATTAGTTATGTTTGACTATGAAAATATACCAAAATATGACACATGTATAAGCACATGGTCTGAACCAGGTAAAGTGGTCACCTAGCTGTAGACAATCAAGATGATTTTTTTACTTTCTTGGGATGTCCTTCTGGTAAATACTCTTAGTTCCACTTGTTGGGCAAAGCCTCCAGTATCATAATCTGCTTGTAACAAAGAAGAAGCAGCTATCATACTTGCAGCCATCTTGAGCCATAGACCTTGACAAGAGACTTGTTTACAATAGCCTACAATAGCTGAGCACACTCTGATAACATCTTGTTTTAGATACCCAGGATTTTCCCTTGGGTGTGTGAGACTTAAAGGTGTGATTTAGAGATAAGACCTAATTGCTTGACTTTAGGGTGTGACTTAGAGGCGTGGCTTAGAAGTGAGACATATAAGTGGCAAGAGGCAGACAGAAGAAATTATTATTATTAGGTATTAGGCACTTGGCACTTTGAGGAAGAACTTGGAAGTAGTAGTAGGCACTTGATACTCGAGACAGGCAACTAGGAAATACACACTTGTACTTGAGTCTAGAAACTTGGAAGAAAAACTTGGAACTAGGCACTAAGAACTAGGGACTAGAAACTCAAGACTTGGGACTTGGAATAGGAAGAGAGACTGAAGAATGAACAGGATTGAATCACACTCTGGTCTCCATTCCTCGAATCCTTCCTCACTCTCTCTCTTGCTGAACCCCGACCTACAGACCTGAGCAGCTTGGGGCAGTGCAGGTTCTAACAGTTTAATCCCCAAGGCTTTTGGCAGAGTGGGTTCCAACATTGACAGAGTGGTCCGCTACATTTTGGCCCCCAAACATGGGGTAGTGCGGTTTTCAACATATTATTTAATCGTTATAACACTGATTACTTTTCTCTCCTACATCTACCTAGGTGACATCTGTACATGCTTTCAAATTTTAAATACAATTTTTGTAAATGTGCAGTCATCAAAATATGAAACATTTGTAAACTAGACATAGTTAAAGAAAAATGATCTGTGATACCACAATGTTTTGAAATGCATCCATATTGTGTTACAGATCCACGATTATCAGGAAGAGGTTCTGCAACACAAGAAAAAGCACCAGCTGGAGAGATGGAGAGGTAATTTGTTAAGGTGTGAACAAATTAACAACTAGCTCTCATTCCCCCAAAGCTACTATTGGCTTTATAACTTTTAGAAATCTCATTCATATTCTAATTTCAATTTGACATTCAGACAGAGAAATAATATCCTGAGCAAAGAGGCAGATTTGAGTAATTAGAAACAGTAAATCCAATGGTTATACAAGGTACTTACTTTAAATTCAGCAATTGGAGTAAGCTTTGTTAAACTCTTGATAAGTGCCTTCCTTGTCTAATTTAGTTTGCATCCCTGTAATAAATTCTACACACAATAGGTTATTTTGAAAATGGATATATGTTCTCAAAGCTCAGGAGTGTTAGCTTCACTCTGAAGTCTGAATCTTTTGCATGAAGAGAGCAGTTTTCTCACTTTGTCCACAAGTTGTCTTTTCTGCCTATCTGTGTCCGTGATGTTTTTTTTTTTTTTTTTTTATATTTTCCATATAATCATTTGTCAGATTATGGCTGAATCATAATTATATCAGATTGTGATTTAATTTTTGAATATTGTCATACTGTAAAATGTAGTATTACTTTCAGTTAATTTTTCACTACTTTAAAACTTTATGGGGGCAGGTATATTATAAAGGAGTTATTAATTTATAGTTTCAGAAACTCAAGTTCTGAAACTTGAAACTGACTACATGCAATGTCTGCTACCTATACCATAGCATCTTGATAGGATCACATTCATGAGGGAAATGCATGTTTAATTGGAAAACCAGAGAGAAAGTGAGAGAGCAAGCTGCAGAGATGGTAAGTATAGCTCTTCAAAAAAAAAAAAAAAACCATCAATTAATGAAAAAGGAGGTCATGAATTTGAAAGAGAGCAGGGAGTCTTATGTAAGAATGTTTGGAGGCAGAAGATAAAAAGCAAAAATGCTGTAGTAATATTATAATCTCAAAATATAAAAGAAGTAATAAAAACAAAATATTGCTGGGCTCTGGAAGGATTTGCATACAGTAAGATGTATTAGGATTGGCCCGCATCATTCTCTCCTGGGATTTTCCAAGCAGAAGTCCTTCAAATAATTTTCTGGCTTAAGCTGGAATAGATCAGCATTATTGCATACAAAATCGTTATTCCAATGAGAAAAGGGAATTCATAAATAATATTCTGGTGATTCCTTCACACAAAAATGATAATCACCATGACAGCAATTCAAACATAAATGCCACTTGGGCCTTTTAAACATCATTAAAATGGCTGAATGTGATGGTAACTGTAGACATGCCATCCCCGACTTTATTCAGCTGCTTTCAACTAAATACAATAATGTCACCCTACTTTCCATAGTCAGTGCTGTGTGTCAAGCTAAGAAAGATACCAAATCAGTTTAGAAGTATGCTATTGCCTTACAACATGTAGGATGTGTTAATTAATAATTTTAGAAAACACACATTTCTTTTAGAAACAACCTTAAAGAATCTCATAATAAAATTATTATCAATTCTAACCCCACTCTCAGATCTATAAGCAAATGTCTCCAGCATGATCAGACCTGTTATTCATCTAGTACTGTTGCAACAACAAATGTTAAATACACTTTGTAGTAGAGACCCCTTGTGTACATCCTACTGAGAACAATACTGCTCTCTGCCTAATTTGCCTGCCTGCTACCAAATAATGAAAATGGAATGTCAAGACTAAAAGATCAAGCGGAGAAGTAGTCACCGTTTTTTCTTTCTTTCTTTCTTTCTTTCTTTCTTTCTTTCTTTCTTTCTTCTTTCTTTCTTTCTTTCTTTCTTTCTTTCTTTTTTCCTGAGATACTTAAGTGTAAAATGCCTGTGAGGAAAGAAACAAAACATAAAAAATGAAAACTTTCTCAGTATTAAATACTATTTGGCTTTGAAAATTTAGCAAGTTACGCCTTTTAATAGTTTTTATCACTATCTCTATTTTCTTTCCTATTGTCAATTAATACTTTCGTTAACTTAAACTGAGTATAAGCTCTGCCAGCTTTGACAGGATTTAAAGGAATTATGTCTAGAAACTCCTGTTTCATGGATATCAAAATATTTTAGTACTATAACTGAAATCTGATTGATCTATTGATTCTTTCATTAGGCCTTAAAAACAATATCAGAAGCATATAAAACTGATATCGAATACATGTTAAGTAAAGTATGTCTATACATATAGTTTACCAATGTATATGCATATGTAACAGAGGATGGCATTATCGGGCATCAATTGGAAGGGAGATCTTTGGCTATGTGAAGGCTTGATGTCCCAGTTTAAGTGATTTGAGGGCAGGGAGGCGGGAGTGGGTGAGTGAGTAGGGAAACATCTTTATAGAATTGGGGGGAGGAAGTGGGATAGAGGATTTCTGGGGAAGGGAGGAAACCATAAAAGGAAATAACATTTGAAATGTAAATAAAGAAAATATCCAAATTTTAAAAAATGAAAAAATGTATAAACATATATGCAGAAAGAGATAGGCTTATTTGATATTTGTTTCTTTTAAATCAACTCACTTTGATAGCATAAACTGTTAAAGATTCTTGATTTCTAGAAATTGAGATAACCTAAAGAAGGAAAGATTCCAAATATGCAAATTTTTCTATATCCTCATATTAGCCATAATAAATTGATATTCCAAAGTAAGGTTGAAATTCACATTTGAAAAAAAATTTACTGCATCATGACACTATGTTCATGATTTAAATAATAAAACAAATTACTAAATAAAGAAAAAAAGTACATTTAGAAAATTAAAAATTTTTAAAAGATACATAATATTTTTTTAATCAAATGATGTTAAATTTGTAGATGGACTGTGAAAGGGAAGTGTTTATATGTAATGTTAAATCAAGAGAGTTTTATTGTAAGTTAATTAGAAAAATAAATGAACCAGAGCCAAAGATGGCTTTGACAATTCATGGGTTTGGGTTCAATCTGCAGAATATACTAAGGAGCAAGAGAATTAGCTCCTAAAATCATATTCTGACCTGTATGGTTAGATTGGATGCATGTGTCAAATCCACCTCTCTCTCTCTCTCTCTCTCTCTCTCTCTCTCTCTCTCTCTCTCTCTCTCTCTCCCTCTCTCTCTTGCTCTCTCTCTCTCTCTCTCGCTCTTGCTCTCTCTCTCGCTCTCTCTCTCTCGCTCTCTCTTGCTCTCTCTCTCTTGCTCTCTCTCTCTCACTCTCTGTCTCTCTGTCTCTCTCTCTGTCTCTCTCTCTCTCTCACACACACACACACACACAAACACAATACAAGAATAATAATTTAAAATTTAAATGCAGTTCAAGGTTAAATGGCTGAGCTAAAGAATTTTTTATTAAGATATGAATTAATGTTACAGTAAGCACCTCTTGTGTGTAACCTAAGAAGCGTTAGTTCTTCCTCATGAAATGTGGCATGATGAATTTTGTTAAAAAATGAAGCATATAATTTATAACAATATTAACAATAAAAATTATTTTGTACTACATTAAAAGAAATTTATGATCTAAGAGAGAAAGTAGTAACTGGCTTAATAATTTAAAGGTAGAATAAGTAATGTTCTTCTGTGAAGGTAGGAAAATTTTGTACTGCAGATGCACTAGAAGAATTAATTCCTAGTAGTTATTGTGATGAAATTAAATTATGCAACCTGATAGTGCCAATTTTGTATTGAACTAATTTTAAATGTAATCATATAAAGTAAATATTCTACATGTGAATGTTTATATATGTAAATAAATTAAATAATAATGTTTTCAGATGGATCAAGGACAGAAAATGTTTACAGTTATACATTGCTGGTCTGAAAACTTATGATTTGAATATTCTGTGTATGAAACCATATATTTCTAATACAGAAGAACTGATTCACAAAGGTACAAATGTGGTAACTCCCCAACAGCTCATATATATGGGAGAAACATCTTTAAAGATGGCACCACATCCCTTGGCCTGCAAAACTGAGGCTCTTAATCTCTCAGTTTGACAGCATTCACTCCTTACTATTCAACTTCAACCTGCCTTAGCAAAGGGCAAAATGATAGTGGATACTTTTATACACTGTGAGTAAGTTGACATCATAAAAAGCAGGAGATCATAAATGTGTATAAAATCTACCTTGAAACAATGTTGGATCTTTGTATGATCATTAGTAAGAGTGGAGAGAATATAGGTCATGTCTCGTAAGTTAGTAATTATTATGAATCTCTTGAATATTTGTAGTAGCTTCTTCTCTGGATGACATGTTACATAAGTAATATTATTTTGTTCTTTTGTTTTGCTCCAGTTATCTAGCTGTTTATTCTTTTCTTACACCAGACGCTATTTGTTTGGTTCTCGCACACAAATTTCCTAGAGATGTCTGATTTTTTTTAATAAAGATCTTCTCCGAATTATATTAATTGAGACATGGAAATCAAAATACAAATAAGGTAGTATGGTGATTATCAAGAAATATATGATTATAAATTTTCACTAAATTTTGTTTACATTTTTCAATTTGTCCAACTATCTGCTGGGAAAAAAAAACCACAGAGGTCTTGACTGATTAAATTTTTAACTGGCTTCTATATCTGATGAGACATAACCCTCCACCATCTGTAGTATCTGTCATTGACAGTAGCAACATATGACATAGTAACATATAACATAGTAATAGGAAAGTTTAAAATAAGATTACATTGATAGATTAGTAAATTATTAACACTTTCATTTCATCTTAACACATTACTGAAACAAATACCACATTCACAATACATAGAGTAATGAATCTCTTGAGGACAGGTTTTTAGCAAGTAACTATAAGCTGTTTTAATGGTTTTATTTTAATCACATGTTGCACTATTCTGTATTAGAATTTCAAAATTTCCTTATAAGAGACAAGACAGGGTATATTTCTGAAGTCTACTTATTCACACTTGTAAACTTATTTCTTCTCAGAACTGATATTATCAACATGTAATACCATACATATATGCTTATTTAATCTACACACTAAAAAATAAATTTATATTAACAAGATCTTTTCTTTGTTCTTTAAGACATTTTTTCAGAGACAAAATATAAGGTTCAAACATGTATATAATACCTTTAAAAATGTCTCACTGTTTTTACCTAATTGTCCCTGACCAACAACAATTAATAGCAGTTTTCATATTAGACTCATCTAAATCATGTTTGAGTTCTTAAGCATTTTTTCTCTTCTTTACTGCTCAATGGAACTTCATTTGCTATGAACAAAAGAAATCTCAAAATAGAAAAAATGCTAGTCAAGCAGTCAAGTGGAAACCTGAATTATTCCACTTATTTGATCACAAATATTTTAGCTGAAATGTAAAATTGGCTGTAAAATAATATACTTACTCAATTATATATAAAGATCATTTGTGGATATAATTACAAAGATTAAGATTTGTTGAACATCTGTAGCTTTCTCTTCAAGGCAAATCAAAGTTACATAACTCTGGTACTTTTATGCACTGCTTATGGGCAGTATCTTATTTTATTTTTTCATTCCCAGTTGGTGCTTTCTTCTAAGACACTATTCTAAATATAGTCTAGAATTAAAGTAATGGAGAAAATGGCTCTGGGTTATGGAGATACTTGCTACTAAGACTAAACATTAGAACATCCTTTAGAGTTTATTTCCTTAATTTGCACACAGTTCTAACAACTTTGATTATCTGTTTTCTTAAACACTGCAGATTAGAAAAAAAAGGAAATTAAATGCAGGGGTTTGGAAAGAACTTGCCAATAACTACATTTGTGACAGATACAAACAGACAGCACACCATGGGCATCACACTAAAGAACTTGGGTCTCCATAACACTTCTCAGGGTAAATGAAAATTATTCTGACACAAGTTAAAATGGCAAGGAAAATTTACTCAAAATTGTTTCAGATGGGTCAAATCTATTGTAATTTAGGGAGAGAAAAAGGGAGAGAGAGAGAGAGAGAGAGAGAGAGAGAGAGAGAGAGAGAGAGAGAGAGAGAGAGAGAGAGAGAGAGAGAGAGAGGATCAACTCTGACTAAAATAGATAAAAATGGGGATGTGTATTTTATTGCCTTGGGAACAATGATTTAGAAAATGTACTGAGAGCTACTTGGAGGGGGCAGAAAAGCATGGCTAGGTTTCAAAAATGCAAGGATCTCAATAAAATTGATTTAAGATTATATAGTGTCCATGAACTTAACTCAGGATGAAGGTAATATAGCATGTGCAGAAGAAAGCACAGGGGCCAGGGGCCGGGAATACATCTAGTTGGCAGAGTGTTTGCTCAGAATGTATAAATCTTTGTACTTCTGCAAAGACATGATATGTGACACAAAATATAATCTCAGTGCTTGCGAAATGCAGTCAGACGGTTGAGAGATCACTCTCATCCTCAGGTATACAGTGAGTTCAAAACTTGCCTTGTATACATGACCTCCTGTCTCAAAACCAGAAACCACAATATTCACCATATCAGTAGGTCTAATGGGAGCTTCAAGGAAAGAATCACTTCTCTAGAATGTGAGAAAATAATGTGCAGTATTGGATAAAATGACTTTCATTGAAAAGGCTCATTCCCACCAATTACGTCTCCTAAATATCAGTTTCTCATTATCAAGAATCACAGCGATTCAAACTGCTGACTCCCTAATGATGCTTTGCCTGATTTATTAGCATATCAAATGAAATAAATCGCTTTAACTTTTCGCAAATTGAAAATGAACATCTGTAGATTAGCACTATTTGTGGTAATCATGTAATAAGAGTTGTCTGTCCTATGACTTAGATTCTTTATTACTTGGTAAAGTTTTAAGTGGAGTGAAAGGAAATTAACAACTGGGAAGCAAACAAATATTACTTTAGAATGTGAAGGAGTAGTCATATACCAAATTCAAAAGCAGAATTGCTAGCGTCAATTGGTAAGATGCCTCTTCCTCTGCTTTTCATTGCAATACCCTTTCCAGAAGCCTCAAACGTTTCTAGGATTATGTCTCTTTCAACCACCCCTGTCCCATACACTGATGTGTTGGTCTTAGGTATTTGGCTCTCTTGGGTTTGGAAGTTTGTATGAGCTCCCACTCAGTTAAGAGCCTCCTCTGCTTGGCTTCTGACATCAACTAGCAAAGCCATCTTTCTCATTTTAGCTTTAATGTAACCAGGTCCTTCTACCTGCAGCTCGTTCCATCCCACAGACCTTTGCTCTTCGGCTGAATGTATACCTGCAGTGGCCAGGACTCCTGAGCTCATGTTCCTTAGCACAGAGGAGGAGACCTGGATAGGAAGATGATGGGGTCAGGCAAGTCTATGGTTTTCTGAATTTTAGAGATTCTTCTGGAGAAGAGGGTGGGCTTATTGTTGCTCAGAGCAAACCTGAGGGAGTCTCCAGGAAAGGTAGAGTGATGTGCAGACAGGGCCATGCATCATGGGAAGGCTTCTTGACTTTGCATGTATAGCTGCTGTCTTCGTGATTGGAAATGGAGAATAAGTCATGTTTGAAGAATTCATAGTATGGGGGCTGCCTGAACTTTTTAGTCATTAAGTTCCCTATATGATATATGGGAAGGATGATCTTAAAGAAATACTTTTAAGTACATTCAAGTAAATTAGTTGTATATATCTTGGAGGATTCATCTTTTCTAGGACCAACACTATGGGTTCTATGACTTGGATAGCTATGCCATGTCCCAGAATATTGCAGGTAATTGTTCTGGTTTTGTCATTTTTTATTATTTCATCATCGTAGAGGTAGGCCAAGGTAGCCTGTCTCTATCTGATATGCTTTCTCTTTTTCACCATCCTTTTTTGCTTCCAAACAAGACATCCTATCTTTCACTGGCATTTTCCTTTAGGGCTTTTCCCACTCACATTATTTTATTCTTCCCAGGCCAATAGAAGAAGGGACTGACCTTACTCCACTATGGTATGGAAAAGAACACAGGGTGCTGAATCTATACCATGCAAGACTGAAGCAATGATCTGTGTTTAAGCTGATTGCCCATGTCCTCAGCCTAGCACTTAAAACAGGAGGAAAACATAGCAAGAGGTCAACTTACGTTAACATTTCCTCCTTGCAAACTGTTTGCAATTGGTATATTTATGAGCTGAGTAAATCACAGATCAACTATTAAATAATGCACCCACTATTCTGTATTAGTAGCTTAAATTTTTACGTCTATTTATTTTTTATATCAAATATAGCCTTTCTGAACACTATTCTTCTTGTTCAACCACTACTATCAATTTCAGTAATACTTGTAAAAATTATATAAGGTTAAAACGTAATGTTAAAGTTGATTTTTATTTACATCCTTAGTGATTTCTTGTTCTTCACTAAGCTTCACTTGAGAACTTTTGACTGATGGAAGTACATTTAAATCATATTAAATTTTAATGTTGCTGAAAAATTATGCAAATAAAATCTCAAAGGCATATACCTAATTTTGCATAGTTCAGTGGCTATTTGAAAACATGTGCTGAGGGAACATAATAGGCTAAATCAAATAAGTCCTTCAAACTATTTGTATGTGATGACAATTCAGACTTCTCACAGAAACCCAAAGATCTGATTCCTAAGATAAACAATATCATTCAGAAACTATTAAATTATTTTACACTACAATTTAGAGGTAAAACCTTAAATTAGACTTGGTGATATCAGATGGACTGTCCTCTAAAATGAGCATGGCTGTAGCCTTTATCCCCAATGAATCTTTAATGAAAGTCTTTGAAAGCCCATGAATACTTGATGCATCTTCTGACCTAGTAGTCCATAACTGTAGGAAGGGGCCAATTAAGGCCATTTTACTCCTGATATGCTCATGTTGTTGTGCAGGAAGATGAAAATAGACATTTTAAAACAACATTTTTCTTAAAATCTGTTTTTCTGAAAGTGAGTCATATTACACATGGTTCGTTTTTTTTCTCCCTTTGGAAGTTATTGTGCACATATTTCCAAACATCAGGTTACAGAACCATTTTAAGAAAGCTGTAGCAGACAGAACTCTTCTGTTTATTTAAGATCTAGCCTCAAAAATCTAATATATTGATCATAAAATCTATAGATATTACTGGGATTTACTAAGTTTGGGATAATATTTTTAAAATATACTAACTTTGTTCTTTGACACGATCATACAAATATATAATTAGCAATTCAATTTATTGATCTTGAAATATATAGAAATTACTGAGATTTACATAGTTTTAGGGTAATGTTTTTTTAAAAGAAATATTATATTTGTTCTTTAACAAGTTTGTCCAAAAATATAATATTTTTTTCTTTTATAGCTGTCTTCAGACACCCCATAAGAAGGCATCAGATCTCAAGGATGGTTGTAAACCACCATGTGGTTGCTGGGAGTTCATGCTGAACTCATGATCTCCAGAAGAGCAGTTAGTGCTCTTAACCGCTAAGCCATCTCACCAGCCCCCAAAATATAATATAGACAGATTATTCTAGTCTCATGCTTTCACTGACCTCCTTCCTATCTCCTATTATCCCCTTTCTCTTTGGTGGAGTTTCTTCACTAGATCTTTGTTTACTGTCACACTGTTGTATACATTTTAATTCTAAAACTAGAGTTTAATGTCAAGTCTATTCCTTAGTAGTAAATGTGTCCATTGCCAATTGACAACTCATACACACAAAGTGAAAGGAGAATAATGATATTTATCAGTTGTCCTCTGATATCTATGTGTGTGCTGTAGAATAGTTATGTAAAATCTCCCCTCTCTCTCTTTCTTTCTTTCTCTTTCTCTTTCTCTTTCTCTTTCTCTTTCTCTTTCTCTTTCTCTTTCTCTCTCTTTCTCTTTCTCTCTCTCTTTCTCATTCTCTCTCTCTCTCTCTCTCTCTCTCTCTCTCTCTCTCTCTCTCTTCCTTACAAACACACACACAGGCACGCAGGCATGCACACACTCACACATATACACACAGACATACACATAAACATACACACAGACATACACACAGTCACACACACACACACACACACACACACACACACACACACAAAGTAACCTCTCTCCATACGTTTTCAATATTGTACTTGAAGTCTTATTTAGGACAATAGGACAGCAGAAGGAGATGAAGGGGATACGATTTAGAAAGGAAAAAGTCAGAGTATCTTTTTTTGCAGGTAATATGACATACAAAATTGACACTCCAAAAAATACACCAGAAGTCTATAGCTGACTATAGCTGATAAACACTTTCAGCTAACAAACTAGCTATACTATCTCACAAAAAAAATACCCAATAGCCTTCCTATATACAAATGCAAACATACTGAAAAATATGGAATAATATTTTTTTGAGGCAGAGTTTCTCTGTGTAGCCCTGGCTTTCCTGGAACTCACTGACTTTTTAAATGACCATGAAGTACTGCATTTTTCTCTTCCTTTTCACCCTCCAGACCCTCTCAGATATCATTCCCTACTCTCTTTCAAATCTTGTTCATTTTTTCACTAATTATTGATGCATTCACTGTGTGTGTGTGTGTGTGTGTATGAATGTGTGTTTGTGTTGCTAAGTATAGCCTGTTTAGTCCACATAATGTTATGTGTTTATGGTTGAGTATTTCAGTTTGTCAGAATATGATCACAGTTGCAAATCCATCACCATGGAGAGGGCTTACAAACACTGAATACTTAGAGTGTTAGAAGACTGCACAGCAAGTATCTGAATGGCAGTATAGTGCCATATAAATAAAAGCTGCTCAAATGTGTTGGGAACTGCACTAGCCCCACATTCGGGCGGCCAAAAATGTCGTGTCCCGAGCAAAATGTTGAGGCCCGGACTGCCCTGCGTTTGGCGGTCACTGTATTCCGGCCCAAGCTGCAGCTCTCGTCCTCGGGTCGGGGTTCAGCAAGAGAGAGAGAGTGAGGACGGACTTGAAGAATGGAGACCAAACAGAGTGTGATTCAATCCCATTTATTCTTCAGTCTCTCTTCTTCTCTCCAAGTCCCAAGTCTTGAGTTCCTAGTCCCTAGTTCCTAGTCCCTAGTGCCTCCAAGTTCTTTCTCCAAGTTACTTCTTCCAAGTGCCCTGCTACCTAATGCCTAATAACTAACTCCAAGTTGTACTGTCTAACCTAATTCCTAGTTCCAAGTTGTATTCTCTGAAGTGTCTCCCTAAAGAGTATATCTAAAGAGCCCGATTCTCTACTATCTGCCTCTGCCTTTTATATGTCTCACTTCTAAGCCATGCCTTTTGGTCACACCTTTAATCATGCCCTTAGGCCTTGTCTCTAAATCTGATATCTACACTTCTAAGTCATACTCTTAAGTTACACACCTTTAATCTCACACACCTTTAATCTCACACACCCAAGGTATTTAAACCAAGATTATCGGAGTGTGCTCAGCTGTTGTAGGCTATTGTAATCCAAGTCTCATGTCAGGGTATATGGCTCAAGATGGCTGCAAAGCTGATAGCCGCTTTCTGCTAAAAGTTGGCCCCCAACACAAATGTTTTCCCATTAAAGCTTCAGAATGACTAGGGATTTGTATTAAAGCTCCTTCTCGATAACAGATTCTTGCATAGGTGTGGCCACTTTGACAGGAGTAAACCGCTTTGAGAAACAGAGAGGGTGTGCTTAACTTAGTATACCTTGCCATGATTAATAAACAAGTCTTTGGACTTTATGAGTATTTCAAACTCCTTTGGCCAAGCACGGCTGAAACTGAAAAGGAATGAATACCATTGATGTTATCTGTACAGAGCATGCTCAAAGGTCAGAGGACAGAGAGGTGTCATAGAAAGTGTGCCTAGATTATCTTGTTCAAATGGATCAACTGGAAGTCAGCAGAGGAAAGCAAATGTGCAAATATACAAGTGATGTTGTTTCACATGTTTTCAAAACCTGCCCAAGCAAATAAAATTACAGTTTATTCTTTCCTATACTAAAAGCTTAACATTTAGAGTATTAAAATGTCAAAAGTAATCTGGAAGTGCGTTTGTAATATCCTATTAAAATATTGTCTATTATATATAAACAGGTTTATTAGACACACAGATATACAAGGACACACAGATACAAGCACACACACACACACACACACACACACACACAAACTATTTGGGAAGATTTTCCAAACATGATAAAAGATCATCTACTAATTCAGCCTCCTAAACATTTATCAAATTGTGCTATAGAAATACTTGCTATTTCCTAAAATAAAGGAGTTTTTGCTATGTTGAACCATTGCAATCTTACCTCTCCTGATATGCAAAAGTTCCTTAACCTCTTCCATGTTTTTTGTTATAAGCTATATAAATGCATGACACTGTGATGAGAGGCTTCAAAAAATTAACTTGACAGAGAACTCTGAAATTCAGTACCTTTATTAAGAAGAAAAATATTACAGAGACTGTTTAATGATAAATTATGAATCCATCATTTCTTATTTTATTGTTAAAAATACTTTGAAACCTACATATCAACACTTAAGACAATTCATCGTAAACATGAGCAAAATGACATTGATACCACAGTATTTTAGAATTGTATTTCTGGAAACAGTATTTCTGCCATGCTAAGTTGAATGTCTAATGCAAACGTCTAAAAATCTGATTGATTTGAATGGCAGGAAAGGCAGTAAGTGGAAATGCTGTAGACGTGTAATTAATTGGAGGACACTTCTCTATGAGAGAACTGAGCTTCATGAATGTCGCCCTGACATTTTCGAAATTGATTTGTCTTGACATTTCGAAGTGTTCTACAGAATTATGTGTACATGTTATAACATTATGCAAACTACAATACATCTGTACTGTTTAAAGCTTTTAAAATAAGATGATTGTTCTACATGGCACAGAACAAGTCTACGTTTATAAGAAAGCAGTTTGCAGACTTGGAGAGTGAAACAGTGACATCTGACTCTACTGAAAGCACTTAACACAAAACAGCCAATAACTCAATGTATGGAAGGAATGGTAGAGCACTAGTTTTATTAAAGAATATATCACACATTTACAAGGTAAAAGGAAGATACTATAAAATAATTTTTTTAAATAAAGGTAAGAAAAGTCAAGGTAGGGTATATAAAATGAATACCCACCTAAATTTTACTTATCGAATAAACAACTTCAAATGATATAAAGGGATGGCTGGTATTACCTGAGTGATGTATAAAATAAGCAGCTGAGTACTTAGCTAATTTTACACAACTCTGGAAAACTTGTGTTTTCATAGATGAAGAAAATATTTCAAGGAAACTCAACAACAAATGTTGTAAGACTACCAAGAAAAACATTTAAATGAATTTGAACTAAATAATTGCATTCTTTATGGGTCCTTAAATTAACAATAAAGGAATATATATAAATGTTTTACTTTGCTGTAAAAAATATTAAATGACAGATGTCCTAACATAAAGAAGAGGATGTGAATGCTTGATTATACTTGAAAATGCTAAATTTTGTTAGGAAATTCTCATGTCAGCATAGTGAGATACTATGAGCTAAATTAAAAGTAAGAACAGCACACAATGTCCTGAGATGTAGAATAAGTTTGTGAGTGTGTGTGTTTGTGTATGTAAATATATATATATATATATATAACATGTAAGAAAACAATTTTATACAACTCTTGATAAAATTAAAAATTTTCAACATTATACACGATCATGAATTTGTTTTTCATCAGACCATTCCAAGATTTACATGTATTTGAAACTTTATTACTGTACATTTTGTTGATTATTTTTATATTGTATTTTGATTATAACATTTATTCCTTCCCCTTCCTCTTTATAAACTATTCCATATACTCCTCATCACTCTCCTTTATTTCAGTGTCTCCTTTAATATCAGTTGTTATTGTGTGCATGTATATTTGTTAGTATTACCTGTCAAGTTCATATAATTTTTTTTAATGTATGTTTTCAGAGGTGATTGTTTGACACCAGAAAACAAGTTGGTGTTCTTTTTTTCTAGGGAAGGCCACATCTCCTGTGCTCAATTTTAAACATTTGTCTACAGTTCTTAATGTATAAAGCACTGTTAACTAAGGTGAGCTGTTTAAGCTGTAATTATGGGAGAATAATCTATGACTAGTAACTTACTCAACATGCATAATCTTTAACAGCAACTTGCAAACATTTGTCTTTATACACACTGATAAGTACATGAACTTCTGATCATTTGCTACTCTTATTTAAAGGGAGAACATTGAGATGGTTGTGGACTTGCTAAGATTACTGGATGTGTGAACTCAAACTAGTGACCTGGCTCTTTTTAAGACTTTGAAAGATAAATTAATATAAGAATATGCTAATAAATTACTAATTCATCATTACATTGTAAGGAGTAAATAAAGATAATATACACAATAATATACAAAGTAATATAAATGGTAAATAAAAGTAATATACATACATATTCCAGAATCAATGCCTGAAAACATGACTCACCACCAATTGAGGGCATCTACTGGCTGCTATTCCTAGGACTAGGCTTTGATTCTCAGCATCATCATAGTGGTACAAGACCATTTCTAACTCCATTTCCAGGGAGTTTAACATTCTCCTCCAGCCCTTGTATATAATGCATGCATGTGGTAGACAAACATAAGAGAAAGTACCACACAACATGTAAAGAAGCAAAGTAAAATAAAAGTACTATAGCAGATTTAACACAGTATATCTCAGGAATAAAAACTGGAAGCCAATAAATAGTATATTCACCAGTCTTTAGAAATCATGTCCCTACTGAGTACACTGGCACAGGAAAATGTGAACGGTGCTTCTAGAGTTGAATTGTTGTTTTCTTCAGTAACATTTACAGTAGGCTTGTATATATGTGTGGCATGTACTAAGATTTAATACAGAAACGATATTTTATAGATAGAAATTGGTTTTCTTGGTTATTCTGGATATCATTAATTATGTTCCTAAGATGATTGCCAAGGATAGATGTGGATCAGATCCCAGATACATACTCTTAAAATTCACATTAAAAAAAAGAATATGCCAAAGTTGTAATGCTAGTTACTTGACTTGGAGTTTTGAGACATACTGTTAAATTGAGATTCTGTTAGTGCTATTTAGGAATAAAATAATTCCGATAAGTGTCTTTAAGATAAGTTTTCATAAGTGGATATAAAGTACAGAAAAGCAATGCTATAGTTCACAGACCCAAAGAAACAAAGTAGCAAACTGGGACCAAGGGAGGATGCTTGAATCTTTCCCAAAAGGGGAAAAATAGATATGGTAGGTGGATGGAGGGAAGGAACTTGGCATGGAGGAAGAGAGGAGGGGAGCAAAACACAACTGGGGGTTCAGGTGCAGAGAGAGCAGGGGAGAGAGAAAGGAAATCTGGGGTGGGCAGGCTTAGGAGAGGCACCTCTGGGACATGCCAGAGATCTGGCTGGAAGATGCCCCAGGGTGTATTTGGAGGTGATTTTAATTGAGACTTCTAGCAATGGTAAATATGGTGCCTGAAGTAGCCATTTCGGTACCTAGGCAGGACTCCCATTGGAGGGATAAGGACACCAACCTACCTACAAACACCTTTGATCCAAAAATATGTCCTGCCTACAAGACAGGGACAAAGGCAGAACAAAGAACAGAGATGGAGGGAATGCCAACCAATGTTTGTCCCAAACTGAGACCCATTCCATGGGCAAAAACCAATCCCTGACACTACTAATGATAGTCTGTTCTGCTCGCAGACAGGAGCCTAGCATAACCATACTCTGAGAGGCTTCAGCCAGCAGCCAATGGGAACATTTGCAGAAACTCGCAGCCAAACATTAGATAGAGCTCTTGTGGAAGAGTTGGGAGGATAATTGTGGGACCTGAAGAGGAAGAGAACTCCACAGGAAGACCAACAAAGAGTGGGGATGATATGGATATAAGCCTCCATTTATATGTAGCAGATGTGAAGCTTGGTTTTTATATGGTCTGGTAAAAACTGGACAGGGGGCTGTCTGTGCATCCCGTTCCCCTTACTGGGCAACCTTTTCTGGCCTTAGTGAAAAAGGATGTGCTTAGTCCTGTAGTGACTTGCATAGGTGGGAGCCCGGGTGGATGTTACCCAAGGTATGATAATAAGGTGTGGCTCCCCCTTCTCAAAGGAGAAGAGTGAATGGGTAGAAGGTCTGTGTGAGGGCTACTGGAAAGAGAAAGGGGCTGATATTGGAACGCAATTCGTATAAGCAACTAATTAAAAAATAAGTTCATTCTTCTCACTTCTCAAAAGAGCAGAGAGCTAAACCTCAGGCTTCCTTTTTCAAATCCTTGATTTTAAAGAACCATTGTGTCATTCTGCATAATATTAATCTTAAATGAAAGCTTAATATGCAAGTCATGATATAAAGTAAATGAACATGAACATTGATGCATGAAAGAACACACGTGGTGTGATATAATGTGTGAAGATATTTGGGCACTTTGATTGGGACAGGTAACAAAGATGGGACTTATCCATGTGAATAGTTGTGGCTGGAGCTTTCTTTGAATCATTCATTGGAGGAGCATCTGTTTCTGTAGGGCAGTGGGCTGTGAGAAGCAGCTGGTATTTGGTTGAACATGAGTTTCGAACCCCAGAACCGTTATCGGACGGCAGGAGTTCAGCTCTGCTCCCAGGCCCTGGTTCTTTTCACTTAACTTCAGTCCTCCAACAACCCCTCCCACAGAGAGGTTTATGACCATCAGTCACGAGGAATGGTCCCTCACGCTCTCCCACATGCAGATGAGGTATCTCCAAGCTCTCAGGGCAAGCCAATAGACATTATCTGCTGCCAGATCCTAACCCACCCCAAAACTGTATATAAGGGCTCTATTTAGGGGAAGTAAAGCGCACTCAAGAATCATCCTGGTGTCCAAGAGTTTTTATCACAAGAGCTGTAACACTTGGGGAGAGCTCTGCTCTCCTGGAACCTGCCTGGGACACCGAGCTGCCTTCTTGCCAGCTAGCTGGCTCCTTATAGGCCCAGTCCAGGACTGAACTGGCTCAGTGCGGAGACACAGGTGCAGCACCTGGGAGAGACCAGTCAGCTACAGCAGAGCAAGCAGAGGCAGCACTGGAGGCAGGCAATCTCCCCTCCTGCTTGCACTCTGTGTCCTTTGACCTCTACCTCCTGCATTAGGCCTGCCAGAGATCTACAGACAGTGGAGACCCAGGCCTGAGGCAGTGCAGAGACAGTAGTGAGCCCTCCCTGCTCTCATCCTGTCCCCAGTCAGGAAATCCGTCGTGGGACACCCTCCAGAACAAGGGACCCACATGTTTCTTTCTTTACATGGAAAGGAATGAAGATAGATGATGGGTCATAGACATATGGATAAATGACTAGATGGTAATAGACTATCAGAAGACTATCAGAGTATATAATATTTAAATCTTACATTTATATAAGTCGACCTATATTTGAGAACGTTAGAAATTAGTGATTGCAAATTTCACTAAGAAAACAAATAATACATTTAATATGGAGATGTACTGTTTGAAATCTATTGTCTTAGAACATAGACTTCATAGTAAAAAAAATCACAAAATATTACTTGATATTAAATAAAATATTGCTTGAATTTTACTTTTCAAATAGAAACTTTACAAATTCCCATGATCTCCCATGTAAATTTGCTAAATATTGCTATTCCATTCTTCTTTAAAGAAGTAATTGCTATTACTTATTTAAAATTCCAATTGCCATTAGCAGTACAAGAAATCAGATGATGACGTACATCGTGCTGAACACTAAACAGTCAAGTACATATGTGCTTATAGGAGACATAATGGATACTTCTACACAGGGTACTTGGAACACTTTGGACGCCATAATCTCCAGATGGTATGTCTTGGGAAAAGAGTTCTGAAATTACAGTAAAACATCTTAGCTTCATCACACCTGTGATTGTGACTTTTTTTTAGGGGGGCCATAGGAGGGACAGTTTAGAGAGAATATTCTATTTATTTTATGCATGTATCATCTATCAATTTAAAAGCCTATGGCTTATGGCTTAGTCAGAAAATAGAAGGGGGAACATCCAGGAGGAGAAAGAATTCTGGGAGAGAGCCAGGCAGGGGAAGATCCACAGGGGAAGATGTGAGAATACAAACATACAATACCCAAGCACAGGTAACTAGCTATGTAGCAGAATGTAGTTTAAAATAACTGGTTATCTTATGTTATGATTCTAGTCTAAGAAGAGACTGGCTATATGGCCATGGTATTTGTGAATATATGTTGAGTCTGAGTCTTATTTCTTGGAGCATGGTACTGGAAGGCAGAACCAGGCTTAACTTTACAGGATAGGCTTTTAAAACACCTATACTCTCTAGTGCTTTTTTAGGACTCTGCATTTTCTTTGCTGGGTATGTTATTTATTTTTTAATAAGTGAAATGTTATTAACCATAGTATATAATGCCCTTTACAGTTCTTGTCTATATTTAGTTGTCTAGATGTATTTTTAATATTTAAATATCAGTTTTTGGAATTCAAGGAAGACTTGTATCCCTCAATATAATGGCATAAATCAATTAACCATAGAGTTTAGAGTTATACCTGTTTGAGAGTATAATAATTGTAATATTAATCATATTTGATGTGGATGATTACCATATGTCTGCCACTTAAATATTCTTTACATGACCTAATATCAAAATAATCTCCCATAGTTTTTTCTATATATTAATCCATATTGCACAAATGAGAGGATTTGGACAGATGGAAGGACAGTATCTTGCCCCAATAAATGAGTATCCCAAAGGCTAGCTGTATTATCAGGTTCGATGTAACTAGTATTAGAATTATGACAACCACTTATGCTTCAGTTTTTAGTTTTAAAAGTAGCATTGTTCTCCATTTAATTTCTGAGACATGAGTTTATTACATAGTCACAAGTTTGAAGAGAAAAGAGAAAGCTACTGGAGTAAATAAAGATTTTTCCTTAATGATTAATAACAAAAGAAAAAGAAAAGGTATGTGGATTCCTTGTGCCTAAATATTTTTCAACATTACTGATGTTGCTTAAATATTCATTCATGGCCAAATACATACTGCCTTAGAATGACAGCTGTGTGATACAGCCAACAGAGAAATATTACTTTCCAGATTACATGATTATATTATGAAAAAATTATAGTAACTCACACATTAACATTAAATTACATACAATTTCATAAATTCATAGAAAAGCAAATATATTATGGGACAATGGCATGATAGATCTTGAAGAATTGATCATTTGAGTCAGGAATGAGACATGTGAGATCGAACCATGGAGATGCAGCCTTAAATGTATTTGTATTGTGAACAAGAGGAAAGGAAAGTAAAACTGGAAGAAAAGACTGGAAAAAAACAAAACTGACAAATACAAGAAGCAAATACAATTGAGAGATTTGAACATCTGTGCATGGGAGAGCACACACACAATAAAATATGAGAATAGGTAAGATAAGTTTTTCTTCATTAGCTAATGTTGGTGAGTATGTCCCAACACTTTCCACAAGTCAATACATTAGTAACAAAACTCTAAATGCACACCACGTGAAATAATAGTGAGAAGGGGGCACTGGTGGCAAGTGCAATGCCGGTTTATGTGGAATTATGATTTACAATAAGTCCAGACATTGAGGAGGCTGACAGTAGCTTCCACAAGCACTAGCAGACACAGAAGAGATGTTGACTCGAATACATGCAAGAATCAACGAAGAGGAGGTGATGTTAAAGGGAGACATCTAATCTACACTTAATAGAAAAGTAAAGTGATGTACAAAAAATTTAGAAAAAGAAGAAATCGCTATTTACAATAACAACATGATAGTCAACTGTGAAGCTAACAATGTTGATAAATCAAAAAGTAGACAGTATAAGGCTTATTTTGAAAGCATATATTCAAGAAAAATACACATGTACACTTTAGAAAAATTTTAAAAGACTACAAAAAGTAGTTTTATGTTAATGTGTCTCCTGAGTCTATATTGTTATGATGGATATATTAGCAAAAGCTGTATATAAATATAATATCCATTAAAATTCTAATGATAGGACTCATAAAAAATAGAAAAAGCAATCCTAACATATATATAAATCTATAAAAGATCCAAATACTCAAACAATCCTTAACAAAATGAGCAATGTTGAAGATAGCACAAAATAAGGTTTTAAATTTTACAGTAAAAAAGATTATTAGAAATGTATTGCATTGGTATGAAAACAGATACAATGAATGAAAAAGAAGACCCAGAACTAAATTCATTACAGGCACATTCATCAGATTTTTTTTATGAAAGCACTAAAAATATGTATTGAAGAACAGATTATTTCTGAGAAAATAATGGAGAGAAAATTGGATATGCACAAGAAAAAGCCTGATATTAGATCTGTGTATATAAATACAATTTACATCTGTGTATATAAACTGTGTATACAAGCCTGAAATTAGAGCTATTCTATTTAAAAGTTAATTTAAAATGGATTAAAAACTTTAATATTTTACCTGTCCAACTATAAGCATAACCCTAAGGGAAATTTCTACAAGTATAGGAATAGAGAATGACTTTCCAAATAGTACGCCAATGACTCGAGAAATACTGCCAAGAATTGATTAACTGAATTTTGTGAAATATTGAAATCTATGCACAGAAAAGTGATTAGCAGTGATTGAGAAAAAAATGGGAGGAAATATTTGCGAGTTCTTTACCAACAATGGGTAAATATTCAGAATTTATAGAAAAAACTGTAAAAGGTAACCAAGGAATAAGTACTAGAATCCCTGAATTAGTGAGTTAATTAAAGAGATAAATTTGAAAAGAAGTAAAAAAGTAATTAAATACATAAAAATCTATGCAACATTTCTGCCTGCAAGGAGAATCTAAATCTCACTTGTGTTTTATTTAGCATCAGTCAAAATGATGATGATCACAAATATTTGAAATAGAATCAAATGATGATAGGAATTTTGAGATTGTTCTTGCAGGCAGGCAAATAACTTAATATAGCCACAATGGAAATATCATAGTGAGTCCTAAAAGTTTAAAACATTGAGTTTATATATGTTAGTTTTAGATATATACTTAATAAAATAAAAGTCATGACATCAAAGAGATAGAAAAGTATTCATGATTATTTGAAACAATCTCTTTGTAATAGTCATTAAATAGAATCAATATATGTCCCAAACAAATGAGTCATGATGAAAGATTGGCATATCAAGATGGATATGTATAATACACACACACACACACATAAACACACACACACTCACACACACCAGAGTATTCTTCAATTTTTAAAAGCCCACAAATACATTTATCTATGGGAGAATACGTAGATATTAATAATAATGAATAATAAAATAATATCCACAGAACATTTAAACTGAAGACTATTGTTACAACTGAAATACCCAGGCACAGTAAAATTAAGGGTTGTGTATTTTCTCCCATACACAAAAATCCAGATTTGAAATCAATTTGTGGAATGGCTCTAACTCAGTAATAAGGAATTTGTTCAGCTCATATGATGCACTGAGTTTGGTTCTAAATACTATATTAAGTGAAAAATAAAGTTATCCTTAAAGAAGGGAGAGATTTGCAAAATAGCATGTGAAGAAATGTGTCCATGATATTATAGCTAGTGTTGTTGATCATTAATATAAACAGGTACTCTGCCTGAATGGAAGGAACTTTTACAATAGTTATTCTCTTTCCTAGAAGTATTGTACTTTATTTAAAAATGGCACTCACAAACAACTGACATCACTCAAGTCAACTATTATGTTTGCTTTTTTCTTTCCATCAGAGCATAGCATAAATTTGAGTAATGAGTGATAAACTATTTTAATTCAATAACTGTTTAAAAAGAAAGAGCAGCTATGGTAAAAAAAAATCCAGAGAATGAATTAATTTGTAATGACTATATTTTATGTGTGTGAATGATGATAATATTTGGGTGTATGAGCCAAAACTCACATGTAAGGAAATCTCTCTTAAGTTGACTCTCACATTTTACATTTCCATGTTACTTGGAAATAGAATTTTAGTCATCAAACTTTTGTGGCAGACCTCTTTACCCACTGAGCCATCATAAATGCTTCCAAATTTTATATATATATATATATATATATATATATATATATATATATGATTTTTTTAGATCATATATTTTTCTTTTCTATTTTATTGAATATTGTCTTTATTTACATTTCAAATGGTATCCCCTTTCCTGGGTCTCCTCTCTCTAAAACCCCCTATCTCATCTCCCCTCCCCCTGCTTCTATGGGGACATACACCCACCCAGTCCCACCTTCCTGACCTCGCATTCCCCTTCACTGGGGCATTGAGCCTTCACAGGACCGAGTGCCTTGCCTCCTATTGATGCCAGACAATGCCATCCTCTGCTTCATATGTGGCTGCAGCCATGGTTCCCTCCATGTATACTATTTGGTTGGTGGTTTATTCCCTGGGAGCTCTGGGGGTTCTGATTTGTTGATATTGTTGTTCTTCCTTTGGGATCACAAACCCCTTCAGCTCCTTCAGTCCCTTCTCTAACTCCTCCACCTGGGAGCCCGTGCTCAGTCCAATGGTTGGCTGTGAGCATCCAACTCTGTATTTGTCAGGCTCTGGCAGAGCCTCTTTATTTATTTTTTTTTGAGGAGACAATTATATCCGGCTCCTGTCAGCATAAAGAGCATCTTTCAAACATTAGGGAAGGCCTCAGTAAAATGACGGCTTTCTGAGCAGAGAAGTCTCTCATGAAGCATGGGTAGCTTTTCATGAGCAATTACTATTAGTATAATAGGCATGTTACATATTTTTAAAAAATTACTATGTAACACATAATCAAATTACACATAGTAGAATTAACCACATTGCATAATCATGTGACTTTTATAAATATTTTATGTATAATGTATACTCATTCCCTAATTTCAATATATTAAAATATTTATTAATTTAAAATTTTCCAGATAGCTAATTAATTTTATATCTGATAACAAACAAATATGATTATATTTCATATAGAGTATTATTTAGTATAGTATATTATTTTTAAATATATCTTTATTACAATATCCCATAATCCTTATCATGAAAGCAAATAGAATATTCTTAATTTTCATATATACCCTTCTTTTAATTTACTATGCCATTGTCAGAGTTGAGCATAAGTCAGTGTGGGATGCAATGATAGTTCTGCAAGACCTTTGTGGATACCTTTGTCAATAGCATGGTTCTAAATACTGATTGGCTGTCCTTTCTGTCATTTCCATGAACTCTATTTCTTTCTGTGCAAGTTGTACTTCTGAAAATGTCATACATTTTATTTCTGAGCACAGAGATTATTTTTATCCTTTTCAATTCTCAGCACGAAAGAGCAATTTCAAAAGATTTCACCTGAAGCTACAAAATATATTAAAGGAATCCTAAACATATGCTATCAATAGAAAGCTTTTTTTCCTTGCATTTTAAGTAAATATGCATACCTTAAGAATTTGAAGTCTGTACTTAATACCTGGGTGAGCTCTACATGTATATATATGAGGTAGCACCTTCAGGTTCAAAATGCTTTCTTGCCAGGAGGTGCACTTGAAGCATTTCTGAATGTGCTTAAGACATTTCTTCTGACAAGGTGAGCCAGCTTTTCACTGGGCGCCACATGCTAGTGCATGCATGGAATACAGATCCCAGAAATTGTGCTTCTTAATTGCAGCCTTTGGAATTTAGAGAAAATGGGCACTTTAAAATCACTTTAAGGGAACAATGGTTGACTTATCAGTAAGCTATTTTTCTCCAATATACTCAAAATAAATTATATTGTTCTGGAAGTGTTTTATCACTTGGGGTTCTATCTTTATACACACAGGGTCTGTATATAACATCTATATGTTATGTGTACATATAGATGAGTAATCTTATGCTTTATTTGTTCCAATATACTTTAACAAATTCAACTTAAATTACTTTAGGAAAAAATAGGAATTAGCTGTTTTAATTTTCTATATATTTATGTGAGCCAAAATCTTTATGTTACAGGCAAGATGGTAATTTAAAATAAGCCTTGGACATGAAGAGATAAATTCTATTGGCTTTGGTTCTGGTGGTGGTATTAGGGGTGGTGTTTTGTTTCCTTTGGTTTTGTTTTCCAGAACAGAACAATGAGAAAACATCAAGGCTTCCTTGCATCTTCATTATACACTTGTTTAAGTTAAAAAACAAAATAAAACAACCACCCCCCCCAAAAACAAAACCTTTTATTTTTATTTTATTTGTATGATTGTTTTGTTTGCATGTGTATCTATATAACCCATTTCTACAGTGCCTACAGAAGCCATAACCAATTGTAGAATGAACTGTAACTGCAGTTACAGATTGTTTTGAGCTGCTCAAAGATTGCTGAGAATGGAAACCTTTTGGGAAATCTTCCTAACTGAAGTTGCAGTATACCATGTCCAGTTATCCAGTTAGTTCCCCTGAGTTCTGAAAACAAACAAAAACAACAACAAAAAACCCAAAACAACAACAACAAAAACTCTCTAAGACTCTCTCCAGCAAGGTGTCTTCTTCTCTAGTCTTGTCTAGTGATTCCAATCTTTTCAAACCTCTACCTAAGGAAGGTCATGTAGCCCTTGGCAAACCTACAAGTACAACTTCCCTTTTTTTTCCATTTAAAAACATGGCCAGCAAGTACCTGAGATTCCTGGACTTCCTCTCCATATAAATGAGTCATTCTCAGTACTTTATACTCTAGTCAATGTTTTTATATTCACCCTGAAGACTCTTTGTCACTCTTCAAAGTTTATATATAGTCCTTCATCGCCTCAAATATAGTGTATGTGCACAAGTCAAATTCTAAGATTCTGCAAGAGAGCTGTTTCACTAAAATACTCAAAGGAGGCCTCCCTTTTCTCCCCCTTCACCACTCACTCCCAGCTGGATCCTGAGACCTCACCCATTCCAGACTCTGCTTCATCCTTTCAGCTTGGTATGCAATGGTCTCTGGAAATCCTGAGGGAGGAAACAGAGGTTGTGGAACTGCAACTGGACCCCAACATGCATACCAAAGAACCCAAGTATTCTGAATGACCTGTGAATATTTACCTGCAAAGACTGATGAACCATCTTTGCAAGCTTTTCCAGCCTCAGTTTTAACATTCATGTTGGGTATAGAGACCTGTGTAGTGAGTAAACAACAAACTTGTATTTTAACCTATAATAGGCTGAAAACAAATAACACAGCTACAAATACATAATCTACAGTGATGATATCTCTGCAAAAAGTGCTAATGCAATAGTGGCACAAAGTTTATGGGGTCAGATATAAAGACCACTATTGAGACAGAACCCATTGCTAACACTATTCAAGTGGGTTAGAACATGAGACCAGACATAACAAGGACTTAGGAGAAAGTAAAATACTACTGTTCTGCTGTGGGACCATGAAAGGATAGCTTGGTTTCTGGTGGAGCACTGGCTAGAGATGGCCAGAGACCCAACAGGTATCCATACCTTCAAGGGACAGCATACATTTTGACACACTCCAAGACTCCAGGCTCCTGACACGTGGCCAAGACTTCCATTGATCCATGCCTTTCAGCCACATAGGGCAATGCCCGTACAGTGCCTCCCAAAAAGAGGTTTGTGTCACCCAGCACAGGTAGAGGGCATGACTAGAGGTCTCAGCTTCAAGAGATCTCCATTATTAATGAGTTACCTAAAGGCCAGAGGGTATAGCCAATTAAGCATTCCTTCCCAGACCCTCTTCCCTTCTCCCTCCCTATTTAACTCAGGTCTGCCTTGAGATACTGGGGGGGGGGGGTGCAGCCACATTCACTTTCTGCTATGATAATAAACCATTTAAAACCATGGACTTCCTCTTGTCTTTGGGGTCTGCCATGGAGATCCATGGAGGGGGCCTTAGACTACTGAGCTGCTGCTTAATCTCCTGCTGAGGACTTCTCTATGTTTCTGCATAGGCTGGCAACACAACCAAGATAGCAGACCCAGCCAAGTGAGTGCCATAACCAAGAGTCTCTACCCATGGGACACCACCAGAGCTCTCTCTCGTCCCTCTCGACTGCAGGCCTGCCCAGCCTGTATGTCCTCCATCTCAGTTCTTCCACAGCACCCAGTGGTCAGTGTCTGGGAGCCCAAGGACAGAGACCACTGGCCTCCCGGTCAGCTGCCTCCTTGGCCCAGAGACCCCCACTCAGGAGCCCTGCCCCCCACCCCCGGGACTTCAGGCTAAGACCTCTCCATGCCTGAGCAGAGCTCCAATGGCTTCTCATAGCCCAGCGTATGCCCGGCACTGCATGGAGTGAACTCAGTCAAATTCCCTTGCTTCTGCTCCCCAGAGCCATGGTTCCAGCTGCCTGGGGTGACATACATGCTAGAATCACAATACAGCCCAACAGGACCCATGCCCACATCCCTCCATTCTGCTAAAATGTGTAATGACTCTAAGACATTCTGCCTTATCCATAGATCAGTGCCTTGTTTAGCCTTCAGCAGACAAGCTTCTTCTTGCTGACAGGAGCCTGATATACTTGTCTCCTGAGAGGCTCTGCTAGATCCTGACATATATAGAGGCAGATGCTCACAGAAAACTATTGAACTGATCATAGGGTCCCCAATGAAGGAGTTAGAGAGAAGACTGAAGAGTCTGGTGGCCCCATGGGGAGAGTGACAATATCAATCAACCAGAGCTCCCAGGGTCTAAGCCACCATCCTCAGAACACAATGGAGGAACCCATGGCTCCGGCTGTATATGTAGTGGAGAATGGCCTTGTCTGCATCAGTGGGAGAGGAGGGACCTTGGTCCCAGAAAGGTTGGATGCCCCAGTGTGGCAGAGAGGCTAGAATGGGTGGATGGGTGGGAGCACACCCTCATAGAAGTAGGAGGAGGAGGAATGGTATAAGGGGTATGGGGGGTGAAATAGGGAAAGGGAATAACATCTGAATGGTAATAAATAAAATATCAATTTAAAAGCAGATAATGGAACTAGCTATTGCAATTGAGCATTTGAGACTTTTGGTCAACAATTTAATATTACCCATATTACTAGGATTCCTTATAATCCTCAAGGAAAAGGTACAGTAGAAGGGACCATGGGACTTTAAAACAGTATCTTCATAAAATAAAAAAGGGGGAGGTATAAACTTTTACACCACAAATCTAGTTGAATTATGTTTCTTATTATAAATTAAAAAAGAATAGATGTCAAGAAACTTTCTTCTGAGTGTCTATGGCACCCTACAACTAGGCATACTTATGCCTAGGTGAAAAGGAAGGATCCACTTACTGGCATATTGCATGATCCCCCTCAGTTATCTAATATGGAGAAGAGGGCTTTTTTTTTTTTTTTCTGCAAGATGCTGAAGGATCTGCCAGAGTGATTGGTGAGACATGCTGATGCCAGGATAAGGAATGATGCTAACCTGTGAGCTTGCTGAGTGCCCTGACTGGGAAGCTGTATTGGACATATGTTCCTGACCCACCTCTACTTCCCTATATCCTAGATGGGACAAGATACCTTGCCTGAAGATTTTTTTAGACCTTGTGGAACAGAGAAGCAAATGAGAACTTATAGTGACTCTTGTATTTTTCTTAAAGGTGACCAGTTATTCAGACTCAATCATGTACTGGTCTAGAAATCAATCCAATATTGACAATAGCAGGCTTCATTTGGAAGTCTGGTTCTGGACATTCTCAGAGACATATTTGGAAGTTAGCTGCAGTTCTCTATGATATTATGTTAGAGAGAGCTAAAATTGGGATAGGATTTGGATTTCAAACAAGTTTTAGTGCATGGGTTAACTATTTTTTTTAATTAAGTTAAAATTACTTTTGTTTCTTCCACAGTATTTATTATAAGTTGCATTGATAGTACACTTTCTAATTGTCTTAGTGTGTTGAAACCTGGCATGTTTGTTACAGGTGGTCTATCAACCAGCTTTTGTTTTATTGCCCTGAGTATTACAGAACCTTGGTTTTCTGAAAAAAGCTTGCAAGCGCTAGAAGTGAGTCGGGCTTTAAGCAGAAGCAAGAGGGTAGTGGGCTTGATTATTTCTGGTATAACAGATTTATTTACATTAATTGCTAGCACCACGGCTTCTGCAATTGTTTTGATACAAGATGTTAAGACAGCTACTTTTGTTAATCACTTAGCAAAAAATATTACTAATGTGTAGAGTATACAAGAGGATTTAGATTGTTATTTGGAACATTGGCTGTATTCTCTTTACCCTGTTCAAATTATTGGAAAGAGGTTCAGAGTTTATGAGTAAGGAGGCATCTTGAGTGTAATGCCAAATACCAATGGAGTTGTGTTACTTCTAAAATTTACAATGATAATCATTATAATTAGAAGAAAGATTAAAGACACTTGCAGGGTATTTGACATAATTCTAATATCTCTCTGGATGTTTTAATTTTGCATAGTGAGATTATGAATTTAAAGAATGCGACTCTGCCAAGCTTTGATGCTGCAGATAATGCTGATAAAAATTCCATGGCTCAAGATCAGTATTTCCATTTTGATCAAGTGTCAAGAATGGCATATATAGTTTGATCATGTTAGCCCTTATTGTCCTGAGAATACTTTTATTCCTGCCCATCATGGGAAAGCTTGCTTTTAACAACATCAACATGTTGGCAGTCATAGTACATGACTTGAAACTGAAAATAGGCCCCCAGACAGAGTTATTAATTTAACATGCTGGCAAGCCAAGGAAGGATAAGATTCTGCACAGAGCCTTATTATCCTAAGCTAGAAGTGCATTGCTTTTGATAATTCATATTCCATAATGAGTAAGGAAGGCATTCTTGTCAGAACAAGTCTTGTTTATGAAATAAGAAAGTGAGAGATGTGGAGAGATTTTGGGGATGCATGGAAGGAATCTGACATTGGCCATGGACAAGGAAATAGGATTCAGACAGAAATCTGACATTAGGCTAGAACAAAGAAGTAAGTTCAGGCAGGAATCTAAATCTTAGTCTAGAACAACGAAATAATTTCAGGCAGAAATCTAAATCTTTTTTTTAAATTTGATATTTTATTTATATTTCAAATGTGATCTCCTTTTTTCATTTCTCCCCCACCCAGGAACTCTCTATCCCATCCCGCCTCCTCCTGCTTCTATGAAGATGTACCCCCACCCACACTCCCACTCTTATCTCCCCACCCTCGAATTCCTCCACACTGGAGCATCCAGCCTTCATAGAACCAAGGACCTCCTCTCCCAACTATGCCTTACAATGCCATCCTCCCCTACATATACAGCTGGATCCATGGGAAGCTCTGGAGTGAGAGAGAAGACTGATGGAGCTGAAAGTGTTTGTGGCTCCATAGAGAGAGCAACAATACCAAACAACCAGGAATCTAAATCTTAGGCTAGAACAAAAAAATGAATTTCAGGCAGGAATCTAAATCTTAGATTAGAACAAAGAAGTAAGCTTCAGACATGCAAATGACTTTGGGCTAGGATAGGGAATTTTGTTTCAGATATTTTGGTCATCCTGAGAAGCCTTTAGAAACAATAATCATGGAACAGTTCAAGGAACTTTGTTTATTGTCGTGCTTGTTCTTTGACTATTTGTGTTTATTTTCTTGCTTGTTCCTAGACTATTTGCATCTATTGAATTGCTAGTTCCTCAACCTAGAACTGACCTTAATACTGGCATGTAATTAGAATGGTACAAAAGCAAAAAGGAGAAGGAGGGATGGGATGCTGGATTTTTATGGGGGCATGGGAAAAGGAGATAACATCTAAAATGTAAATACATAGAATATCCAATAAAATAAAGAAGGAAAAAATGAAATAAATAGGATCAAATATAGAGGCCCATACAGACATTATGAAGATGTAACAGACCTTGCAACACTTAACCATAAATTTCTTCATCAAGGACCCCACCCCCACCCCTGCCACCACAGGTCTCATGTGATCCTTTGTAAGAGGAGGCACAAAGAGCCAGAGAGGATGAAGGACAACAAACAAACAAAGCTGTCCAGTCACAGTCAAGGGGACATATGTATGAATTCACAAAAGAATGTGGCAGCATGCACAGGGTCTGCAGGAGTCTGCCTCAGGTAAGGTCCCAGTGCTGGAAGAAGTGAACATAAAACCCCATCTCTAACACAGAAAACATTCTCAAATTGATAACCACATGCAAAAAAAATCTCTACAAGGAGTATCTCTGAGAATATAAACCACACTTAAAGGCCATCCACCTGAAGAGGAGTAGATGTCCAACACAAAACAAGTTCCACGCCATTGATATGTTTGGAAGTCCTTTGTCTCATAATGTTTTGTCAGCACTTTTCCCACTTAATACCTCCTTTATAAATATCTTATGTTTTAGAGGAATTCCTGAGTGTATGAACAAGTGTGTCTCTCTGTCTATCTGTGCTTTTTGTGATTATTTTCCCTTTGTCTGCATTCCCCAGTTCTTTGTTTTGTCCTCTTCCAGTTTATATATTTTTTGTTTGGTTTATTCTGTTCTATTCGTTTCTCATTCTTAGTCTTTATGTGCTTGCTTGTTTTCTAATGGGAGGCAGAAAGAGTGTAGATTCAGACAGGAGGGGATTTGGGGAGTTGGGAACCATAATCAGAGTATATTGTATAAAAAAAAGATTTTTCAATAATGGAATAAAAGGAAATAAAAAGTGAGACAAAGATAGGCTACTTCATTAAACCAGCATACAGATAATAATTTAGCTAATATTATAATTTCTATGAAACTGTATAGATTTAATTTGCTTCTACATTTTTTCAAAGCCATCCTAGAAAAATTGTTACAACAACAAAAAAAGGTTGTTCAGGAGAACAACTAGTCTCTTGCTTCATGACATTCCAAAGGTTACTAATGAAATATCATTGGAAAAATTCCAGGTTTAGATTTTTTTAAAATAAGTTTGCCTTTAAATTTGACAGGAAAAAATCTTGGCAAAAAAATCTCAGCAATAAGTAAATGTCATAATCAGAGAATAAAAATGTTATGATATATAAAAAATACTTCTAGTACATACCATGTTGTGAAAAGTAACATTAATATTAGTGTATAAGCAAATGTTAAAGTTTTGAAAAATGCATTCAGTATCTGTCTACTTCAATTTTATTTATTTTTTATTACTCAGGATTTTGATACACATTTTCCTTATGCAGCTTATGTTATTCCTGACTTATAGCAATATTTTGCCTTAGTTTCTCAAATGCTTGGAGCACATGTAAGAGCAACCTACCATACCTAGTTCTGTCAGTTTTCGCTTAATGTCGTTTCAAATGCATGCCTTTTGATATCATTCTTTGATCTCCACTGAGCATAATGTTTTTATGTAAAAGACTAAACTTTTAACAGAACAAATATATGTGACAGTACATCAAAAGCTTAGTAAACCTGAGATTAAAAGAGTTAAGTAGACAATGATAAGGTAAAAGAATAGGTATATATCATATTTATGAGGACTATTTCCTTGCCAGAAAACTATGGGTATTTTCTTTTTCTTTTTATTCACATCTAGTTTTATTTGGATACGAACAACCATTCAAATCAATGGAAGCAGTCAGTCACTTTAATATAGCTCATTACATTTTTGGTGATGAGCCTAGTGTTTAACACCCTAGCTATCGTTCTAGCCCAAATACAGCTTATTATAACATGGAATTTAGTCAACAACATACACAAGTGATAGACTCAAAGGCAGACGGGTAAGGTTTTCAATTGAAAAGTGGGAATCTTAGTACTCCAAATGGTAGGTGATGAGCCTAGTGTTTAACACCCCAGCTATCGTTCTAGCCCAAATACAGCTTATTATAACATGGAATTTAGTCAACAACATACACAAGTGATAGACTCAAAGGCAGACAGGTAAGGTTTTCAATTGAAAAGTGGGAATCTTAGTACTCCAAATGGTAGGAATTAATAGATGAAACAGTATAAATGCCACCAGCCATTTTTAGGCAATATGCTTAGAACAATGACAATCAAACGTATGTTTAGGTTGAGAAGAACAAAATAGATCCAGGGGTAGCATAGAGCAGTGACATGGACGGTGCTTCATGCCAACTTCTTGACTTTAAGGTCTCTATCTATTTTTGTCATATAACCCAAAGCAAAAAAATAATCTACCAACAAATATAGATATGTTTGACAAAATCCTGTATTTATAACATTGCTTTTTGCATCATTTATACTGGCCTCCCACTTGTTCACCTTAATGTCCACCATCTTTGTCCACATCACCTCTGTCTGCTCATTCATTAGCACTAACCCTTCAATCTCTTTCAAGGTGAAAATCTCCTGTATAAATCCTCAGTAAAAGGTGAAGTTCTCCTTCTTTCCCATTTCTCTATTTTATGTCTAGGGTGGTGTTTGAAATACAGATGATTACTCTATGAAATTAAATCTCCTAGTTAGAGAGCTGAAATATGTCTACCTACAAGCATCAAGTGTCATTGATACAGGGAGGAAGCTGAGTAAAATAACCCAAATAATACTTTAAACATGGACTCAAGATTTTGCTAATGTCTCCTTCAGAAAAAAAAAAAAGGAGGCTATTACAATGGCAGACCATTTGACAACAACTCTGGATTAATGTTGAAGAGCATTTGTTCAATTATTCATTTCCATTGATGACTGTATGTTTTTCAAACTGAAGAGCTGTCTGATCTGCCTACACAAACAGTGCATAACAAAGCCAAAAATAATTATCCAGGAAACAAATTATTACATCACTTATTTCTTTTTCCCTTCCATTTCTTTCTTCTTTCCCTCTTTTCTTCTCCTAGTGATCAATTGTATGACCTTGGACATGCTAAGCATGTACGTTACCATCGAATAAATACCCCTAATAAAAGATCTTTAAAAAGTTAATGCAAGAATGGTATTCAGTACTGCAGTATATATCTTGTGAACAGAAAGACAGGACTGGAGTCAATCCCCAGTACATTGGGTAAAGAAAGAATAGACGGAGGAGACAAAGAAAGAGAGAGAGAGAGAGAGAAACTGAAAGGGATTCAGTTACAACATGAAGATTTTATTTTTCTTTTTATTCTAATTTTAATATTTTGAGAATTTATTTTAATTTTAGCATATTGAGAATTTAGATTACAAAATAAAAAATAAATGTCATTTTTATACTTACTTCATACTTCACGTTCAACCTTTTTTTTTTATTTTACCTGTCCCACTTTCCCAATTTAAGCTGTCCTCCCATTTTTCCATTGTACCACTTTGTTTCCTGACTCTTCCTTCTCTTTTTCTTCACTTCATCACCAGTGGAATGTAAGTAAAGAGCAGGAAACATGAAGTAGAAGAAGCGAAGCACCAATATAATTGTTCCCAGACTTCTATGTGTACTTCAGTTTAAACAGTATTCACATCTGAGAGAAACTATACAGATGTATTTTACCAAGTCCTATTTAAAAATAGTTATTAATATCTCTATCCATTTATTAGCTCCTGAAGCAAGGAAGCCACTCTGGATTTCACTACATAGGCCTGCTGATTCTGCTCTGGGATGTCCTGTACCAGGATCATAGTCTGCAAGATCTCTTCAACTACAATTCCCTCATTCAGGCCTGCACACACATCCCAGAAACTAAGGTCCAACAACATTTTGTTACTACATATGGTTTCACATGGGCTGGAATAAAGAGCTCAGCTCTTCCAACTAGGTCTTGTTCTTGAATGGAAACCGATTTGGGTTTCCATCACTTATGTCAGGTGAATCACAAGCTCCTGCATGATCCAAGGCTTTTAGACTTCTGTATTCCACAGGTACTAAATCAACAAGTGCGTGCACACACACACACACACACACACACACACACTTAAAATGGTACAATTTTACATATTATTTTATATGTGACAATGATAACATCTTTGAAGATTCAAAATTTGCTTACTTTATTCTGGAATGACCTTTAGAACATTTCAAAACTGGAGTTATCTTGGATAACTTGGAATTAGTTTCCTGCACACCACAAAGATTAATACAAAAAATATACACAAATATCATGCTCAATATGACCACCCTGAACAAGAGAAATTCTGATATGGTGGCTAAGGTTAAGGTTTATCACCAGTAACCAAAAGTATCTCTATGACTTCCTTCACACTGACCTGTTGTTTAGTTCCTCACAAAAAAAAAAAAAAAAAAAAAAAAAAAATCAGTATTTTTGAAATTGAAAGTGATTTTGTCATACTGAATGATTTCTTGGTTAATTAATATTAATGTAATTGTTATTGAAGTGAAGCATTGAAAAATATGTTTGGAGAATCAGTACAAAGTTTTGCTTATGATGATGAACTTAATTTCACTCCCGAATCTTAGTTCAAAGAGTTTTTTAAAACTTATCTTCGCTTAACTATTAGTTTAAAAAAGCAAATACATGTGGTATATTCAAAGGCCAGTGGAAAATGAGATCATTAGTTTGATTGTAGAAAAAAAAAAATACACCATATGCTAGAACAGAGAAACAGTTGAAACAGTTCCTGAGAAATGATCGAAGAAGGTCTGGAGAAAAGGTTCGATAAATTACCAAAGAAATAGATGAACAGTCAGAGTAAGTACATTTATAAAGGGGAATTGGGCGTTTTGATGGGTTGACATTTTTCCATGACAGGTTCAGCACCTTAAGTGATTCTAGAAATGTCAGAGAGGCGCTTAATAGGCACCTCAATGAAAACATTAACTACACAATTAAACTTAATGAGAATAAATTCTCCTTTTATGAGAAAAAGGTCAATGTTAACTTGATCTTAGAGGGGGAAAAGAAGAGCATTTTCACACATGCAGGAAGAAAGCCAATTAGTAGTGAAGTTAGTGCACTGCAGCACAGAGAGGCCTTACCAGCCTTCTCATGTCACACTGTCATATACAGACCTTTACCATCATCCTGAATTCAAGTTTGAGGTATGAGGATAACCAGAATAACACTATCTGTTACTTTTTGTACGGGCCACACAGACTCAAAAATAATTTTCAAAATTCTAAATGTATGATAACTTAGCTATTCATTTTGCTTTTTCTTCATATCACATAGTACTGCAACTTAAAGCATAAACTGAAATTATTTTATTTTACTCTTTCTTCAGTCATTTCTTAATTCTTTGAATGATAAATGTAAATATGAATTATTAAGAGGCTGTAACAATATTTTTAAAACTTATAAATATTTCACATGAATTCTGTAGAATTTTTTATATAAGCCATTAATTTTAGTTTCCAGAAATGCTCTAAATAACCAGTCAGGCAGGACACACACACAAAAGGACTAGATTCTATTTTCTAATGATTTCACAGAAGTTTCACTATTTTCTTTGCTTATTGCAATCTTATTGAGGAAAAATCAAAACAAACTTTACAGGGTTTGTGCAATATTGAGTAGCATCTAATGAAGTCACTTTTATTCATATGTACATATGTTTGTATTTTCAAATATCAACCAACAAAGTTACCTCATGAGATGAATTTAAGATATATATATATATATATATATATATATATATATATAAAATTTTTAAAGTAATTTGAATCATTTCCTTGAATAAGAGTTTGGTACAAACTCTATGAAAGAGTTTATAAGAACAAACTTCAAATTTGGTAATATAAATATATCAGAAAATTATTATCATATGTGTATAATTAATATTTGAGTAATATTGGAAACTTTAGCAAAGCTTCAGGGGATTTAGGTACCAAAAAATATACAGAAATAAAAAAAGTTTTGGTAGAAAACTTTTACATTAAATGAGAGGTTTTAGCATGTGGGAAAAGAAAGGTAGAAAATGGAATTTTAATCAAAATCACCAAGTAAATCAATTTATAGAAGGAATTTTAGAAAAAAGCATAAAATGATATTTTAGAGTCAACATGTAGGTAAATACTGTTAGAAAAACACATGTGTGTTTCTAAGAGCATTTCACGGGAAAATTCTAGTGCTAACATTCCATTATAGTATTCACTTTCTTAAATTATCATTTAAAATAAATTTTAAAAATGGTACAGATTTAGAAAAGACCGCTTATGAAAGAGATTTGTTTTTTGTTTTTTTTTTTTGTTTTTGGCTTGGTTTTTTTTTTTTTTTTTTTTTTTTTTTTCAGTTTCAACATGCTGTTTAATCTAGCATGTTGCCTAGAAAGGCTTGTAGCAGGAAGGGGACAAATACTTCTTCCAGCATGTCTCCTAAAGACCATTTCACCCACTGCTCTGTTTGACCACTAGCCTCTTGTGTCTCTCTTCAGCAATGGTGAAGTGGATTCCTTTCCCTTGGGGAAGAGAGATCCATGGTTTGTTGCCCTTGCCAATAACAAAAATGTTGGAAAGCTGAGTGGCAAGGCTGCTACCATTGGCATCTTTTACATGAAGCACATCAAAAGAGCCAGGATGTCTCTCTGTGTTGGTGATTACACCAATTCTTCCCAAGTTAGCACCTCCAGTCACCATACACAGGTTCCCAGTGTCGAACTTGATGAAGTCAGTTATTTTGCCTGTCTCCAAATCAATCTGAATGCTGTCATTAACCTTGGTGAGGGGATCAGGGTATCAAATAGTATGAGTTTTTTATATTATGTAATATAATACATTTATATGGATAAGTAATATATATTTATTGACAGATGCGAACTCACTAAGTTCTTGCATCTCTATTTCTCCCATTGCCTTATTTCCTTATATAGCATTGTTATATATTATAAGTTTAATGATTACAAAATAATTTTAAAGAATAAAAAATGAAAAGGTATTCAAAAATTGTGTATTTTGCTCTTACTCAGTTTTATGCCAACATTATATATATTTATAAAATCCTTAAAATTTAAGAATTTTATTTTGTACACATATGTTCAAGTTTTCTGAACATAACAGAGAACAGACTGAAGGAGTAGACTGGAAATATTTTCATCTGAGATCATAGTTGTAGATTTTAAGGCAAATCTAACCTGAAGAAGCATTTCACCTATGTTATTTAACAACATTTGGGATTTCCAATGAAAACAATCTTACCTGCCAGCATTAAACAATATTAGCAGTAAACTGGCCAATGAGGGTTTCAGGGACACCACAAAGTTCCCTGGATAAGAGGTTTCTGGGGGATGGGGGGGAATGGGGAAAGGCGATAACATCTGAAATGTAAATAAATAAAATATCCAATAAAAATAAATTTAAAAAAAAACAAAAAATAATAAGAAGGAAATACTCCATATCTCCTTGTAACTTAATATTTAGGACCACCATTGTGTAAATGCTTTCTCTGGTACCTGTTGTCTTTTGAGTTGTAGGACTTAAAACATAGTCAAGTCAATATAAAGGATTTAAGAGTAAAAACGAGAAGTTAGACATGATCTTATAGATTTAATTCATTTGGACACAATGATTTACGATATTGAAAGGCTCGAGTACAGAGACCTACAGCCAGACATTACATGAGGAATTTAAAGTTCTCCATCATGTCCCTTTCTTAGGAGACTGGAGAACTCCTCGAGAGGAGAAGGAAAGATTGTAGGAGTTAGAGGGGATAGAAGACATCAGGAGAACATGACTCAGGGAGCCAACTAAGCAAGGCTCACATTGGTTAACAGAGATTGAAGTAGAAAGCACAAGGTCTACATGAGTCTGTACCAAGTCATATGTATCAATATGTGTTTATGGTACAGTGATGTTTCTCTGACTCTTGCCTATTCTGAGACTCTTCCTATTCAGTTGCCTTTTCCAGCCTTGGAATGATGGCATTGCCTGGTCTTGTTTTGTCATGTTTGGTTCTTGTAGGCCTGCTTTTATTCTTAAAGAAAATGGAGGGAAAGTGGATGTGGAGAAGAAAACTGGGGGTATACAAGAGTTAGAGGGAAGAAACACTGGTCAGAATGTATCTATGAGAGAAGACTCTATTATTAAAAAGTAATATTTCTGCTGAAAAGGTGATTTGGCTTCTTACTGAGTGTCACATGTCAAGTCATGCAGGAAATTCAGATCCTAGAAACTGTTTAACGAAAAAAATGAAAGAAAATAAGAAAGACTTTTGACATTTTAGAGCCATTACCTAATTTCTATTTAATGCTGCAGGCTCACAGAATGACTCTTATTATGGCTACCTGCCATCTTTATGTGGAAACTATGGTTCACTTCTAACTTGTAAATACAGTGAACATCAGCTATATGTGAAAGTGCATTTGTTCTTATGCAGTGTCACTATACATGATCACACTGATTAACTATTTTTGCAAGAGCTGTTCCACATCATCCTTACATGATGGTTCACGTCCTTATGCTGGACTCTCCGTGTGGCAAGTACCATTCAAAGAAGTTTGCATGTCTGAAAGCAATCTCCAGCTCACATAGCAAGGGAATGTAGCACCATTTCTAGGGCCTCAAATAACTCAATGATACACTTGCCTTATATTTGTCCACATTTTATTTGAAAATATTTATTTTTTTCATTGTATTTTCTGCTAATAGAGAACAAAAGTAAGTGCTCCCTCACACATACTAGGCAAATGCTTTATTACTGAACTACATGTCCTAGTTAAACATTTTATATGTTCCTGCTTGTGTTCATTAGAATTTCTTCTGCAGATTACACACTTAACCAAACTCAGTTGACTTATATTAATGTGATAGCTATCTTCTAACTGTATTATATTGTGGTTTCTAAAAGGCTTAAAGAAAAATCTGACTTATGTTCTCTCTACAACACCTGGGACTGGTCTGCTTCATGATTGTATTTTGAGCCTTGACTGACCTCTCCTTTGCAATGACTCATCGCATACTAAATCTTCCCAACATGGTTTTTATTTCTTTTTGTCAATTTTTTTTGTTTTGATTTGATTTGTACAGCACAATTGCACACAGAAAATTTTATTTTAAATAGGACCTGAAAACCCTATATTTCATGTTGTGCATGGGAGAAAAGAAATGGAAGGTTCCTTGGTTTTATTCCATACACAACTTAAAAAAAAAGAAAATTACCAGTAGCCCCACTGAAGTGGGCAGGACAAAGCTGTAGTAGCTTGCACTCTACATCAAACATGGCAGGCCATCAAGGAACTCTGAGGGGATGAGAAATAGTCTTCCTCACAGAAGTTCACACCTATTACTTATCCATTATCAAATAGTCAGCCCTAAAATCATGCATAGATGTGATATTATATACACTGAGTGGGTTATAATGTACTTGTCTATACATATGTGCATGCAACACCAATGAAATAAATGTTCTGAAATCAACAGTTTGAAATATTTCTTTCTGTGTGTCTATTTACAGATTTTCTTAATCCTGGGCCTAAGGACATTCCATCCTCAACCAGATTGCTTTTGGCATGTATTTCCTCAATTTTAATACTTTAATCAATGTTATTTTTCTATAAATAATTCTCAAATTGATTTTGCATGAATGAGATAATGCACACTGAGTTACATTTGAAGCTCAGTTGGCAGTGGATGATTGAGCTTATGTGCTCCTGTGTGCATCTGCCCTTGTGATCTCTTCTTTTATGTCTCCTTTACTATTACATAAAATTGTAGTCTTCACTTATACATGATGACACACATGCTACAGCAACAAAATCTTTTATTACTCTATAAGATCTTGGATTAGCAATTCTAAGTTAAAATTAAGTGCAAAGAATGACATATTGCTTGATTAGATTTTATTTTTCATCTTTCTGAAAATTTTCTGTCTAACCTGTAAACTGTGAAATTTTAAAGAGACCTACAGATGAAATTACTTTCTTATAGTTACTTCTATTTTATGAATATTTTTTTCCTGAATAGTATTCATGGTGTTAGATACCAATGACAGAGTGGTATTCATAAAATTAAAAGAAATGGAAAGAAAATATGAATCTAAGTAAGAAAAGGAACAGAAATAAAAATAGTAAATCTGAATTATTTTATATTTGTGGAAAAATATTGCCATATTCTTGTGATATGAGCATGAACAGGAGCAAAATACTTCTTTTGAAATTAATAGATACTTCTTGAAATTATAAATGATTGGATTGTCCATTAGACTTTTCAATAATATTAAGTAGTGCTAAAATGTAATATTATCAATGGCAGTACTTAATCAAGAGTGGATAAAATGATACACAGAAAAATGTAAGATGAAAAAGTAAGTATATTTATGAGTTTTTCAGGCCCAGAGTGTGACAGTCTTTCATCAAGCTAGAATCCATAAACATTCTGACATTTATGCAGTGTTTTCCAATGATCTATTTATATTTTCTTGATCATTAGAATAAGCAATGCAATCATATGAAGAAAGCCTTATTTGTATGTCCATTTTATGTTAATGTTTTACAGAGAAGATCCAGCCATATTCAATCCAACAGCTTTTGATGATAATGATGATGATGGTGATGATATACACTTAATTACATTTAGGTAATTTTGCTGAGTCAATACATCTGTTACTTATGGCTGGCTGAAAGTGTGTCTTTGAACTCCTATTTATAATCTGTTTAAAGAAAAAGTTAGAAAATTCCTAAAATGAGTTAAAAATTCTGACTTAGAAAACAAAGTTAATGTTTTGTTCTCTTTATACCAATACTGGCAGACTTCTTAATTTCTCAACTATACACATTTTACAATTGTATCATCAGCAGAGACAGAAAATATATGAGGTTAGACTGCTTAAATAATTGACTGACATTAACTTAATTAAACATATTAATGTCTCGTTTGATAGCCACTGTGTGAATTTGATGACTAGCATGCTCATTTGTTAGTAGGCATTTAATGTAATACACTCAGTAGAATTTAAAATTGTTATTTTGAAATTTTTGACATATTCAATATTGATATTATTGTCACTGCAAATTGCATACTTAACAATGAATGATAATTTTTATGTTTAAAGTGTTTACAATGTTAACTGCATTATGAGGTAATTTTTTAACATTGTGGTTCATTTATAAAAAGTGGAAATACATGGAGAAGAAATTCACCAATGCTGTATTCATTAATACAGTGATATACTTTTAGAATGACTTTTATAACACAGTACTACAACAAGCTTAGAGAAGCACTGGTAAATTGAAAAGTAAAATGGTTTGGGAATGTTGCTATAACTTTAAAAATGGAAAAAATGTGTCTGTAAATCAAATGGAAAATACAATAAGAAATTTCTTCAAACAATCTACAATGTTGGGACAGAAAAATAAGCCCATATGAAAGCATAACTGGGACATTACAGAGGATTGATTCAGGTAAGGCAACTGTATAACATATTTCAAAATGACCTAGGGAGTTGTGGGTAAACTCAGGTTAAGACAGCCATATCAATATATTACACAAGGCAAAGTAACTTTGTATTAAGAACCAAGCATGTATTAGCTACTTTTTTCATTACTGAGAAAAATGTAGTTGAGAATAAACATCTTCTGGAAGGAAAACTTATTTTGGATCACGGTCTGAGATGTAGTCCATTTCATTAGGAAGTCTTGTTGGCAGAATGTAGGTAGACCAGTTAGTTGTTCTGGTTTGGCCTACATTCGAAAAACAAGAAAGTTGAAAAATGGGTGCTCAGCTTGCTTTTCCTTATAATTTAATACCCAAGACAATAAAATGCTCTGTCCCATATTTATGGCACTATCCAACCTCAATTCAGTGTAAAAAACAAACAAACTTCATAGATGTGAACAAACGATGTTTCCTGAGTGATTCAAGATCTATAGAGTTAATTTTCACTATTGAATACCACAGGCATAAATGATGACTTCTTTCTACTTTTTCATTTATGTTTATATTTTCTTATATTCTTACAAAATAGACCTGATTCGCCATATAATATTTTATGTCTAATTAAAATACACTATATCTACTGATGCATAATTTTTTCTTCTATTACTTGAAAGATTTTTAAGTTTGTAGAGGTAGATACCATAAAGTATATGTTCATTAATTGTAAAAGGATTGGTTATTTGCTTCAAAGTAACAACTGTACAGCAACAGTTATTAACTATGCTTTATATAAAAAGTTACAAATGAGATTTTACTAGTATGGTAAGATAATATACATAAAGGGAAATTAATAACACAATGCATTCTTTAATCCTTGGCCACTTTGTAGCACGATGGATAGAACATTGGACTTCTACCATAACTGAGAGAGATGAAAATTTAACATACATTTCTTTAGACCTTGGAGGGAACTGTATATAATCCCAATTGTGTTCTATCATTTCTTTGATTACTTTGGCATGTTTATAAATACAAATAAGTTTAGAAATTTCTACATCCTTCTACCTAATTTTATTGTTAATATTAGTTTTATATAAATTATTAGGCATTGAATCACAGACACAAAAAGAAAACATAACACTTGAAATTAATAATTTGTTGTGTGTGACTGTATTTTTATACAAGGTATCATATATTAAGGGGCAAACTCAGTACAGCACATTATGAAAGATGATATTTCAAAGAGCTGAATTCCTAAAGGCAGATACAGTGGGAATGGAATGAATCTACATAACTTACATTTTAAGAGAGGTTGTTAATATTTCTTTTAACAAATAATACAATTTTTAATGAAAGCATAATTCTTTTTACAAGTGATTTTCTCAGCAAATAATTTCACGTGCAAAGACCAATAACTTTGACTCATGTTATAGATACTGAGACTGTTTGAACAAATCACAGTTTGGTTTTTTTTTTTTTACTAATTTTACATAAATTCTTTTTAAAAAGTACATAAGACAACAAGAGTTTTCAAAAAGCTATTTCATATAAATTATGGAATATCCTATTTCATGATAAGAACTAAGTGGTTATAATTTGGTGTGAAGGAGAACATAATTTGAACATTGTATGTCTAAGCACAGTTGAGTACATTAAATGGACTTCAAAAAGTGAACTTGAGAAAACTGTGGTCATTTTTTTTTTCTGAAAAAAATGTTAGAGGATTTGTAGAGTGGTGAGAGAATAGTGGGTGCAGAGAGAATTGATGTCAAATCTTTTATAAAAATCTATAAATTAGATTTTTTTTGTTTGTCACTGGAAAATTGGTTATACTATACTGAAAAATAACATTGTCCACAAATGTTTTATATAAATTTCATTTAGTTCATATAACCTATATTTGTAAGCAATAGCCTTGTAAGTAAGTTCTTCTCAGGTTGGAAGAAAATTTGTAAAGTCTACCTCTCCCTTAGAGCAGGTAAGTGGTGATCCTGCATTTCTTGATTTCTTAAATTTGGGTTATAATACTTCAATCATATTAAAATAAAAGAGTCTTTAGGGTATTCTCTAAGAACTGTTTTCCTGGCAGGATATTTGTTTCTAATACATAATGTTTCAATTGATTAATCATTGTTTCTAATGTTTCAATGGATTGATTTTTTTTCTATCTTTATTTTATTATCAAATCATAATTTTTACTTTTTAAACACAGGGGTTATAAACACAAAAATGCAGGATGTGGGGAAGGGTATGACACAGAAGCATAGGTGTTCAGGGGGAGTACAAATATCTTTCAGAACAGGGTATCAGCTGTGTGAAGGTTCAGGGGTCAGGTCACTATGACTCTGCCTATGATTCATTTGTCCTTATCTAAATTGGTACTATCCACCAAGGCTGCCTATTTACAAGGTCTATGACTACTCAGGCTGGTAGATTTCCACAAAAGCTACCTGTTTACAATAGAATATAGCCATCTGTTTCAGTGTTTTTCCATAGAGACCCAAGACTTCATGTTAGCAGGCATATATGTCAGGCCTCTTGATGATTTTAGGCTTATGGCTGATTTTAGGCCTTCAGTGTATAAGCAGGGCTGCCGCTGACATCTCCTCCCTTCTCTAAGTATAAAACCAGGGTGTTCCCAAGTCCCATCTCCACCCAACCTAAAAGAGGGCTCTTCTGCCCCTAGACCAAGCAGAGGGGCCACCCCGAATCCCCTCTGACTGGCGATCAGAATTCGTGCTTAGGCTGCGAGGCTAAGCACTGCAAGGGAATATAAATAAAAGTTAAAAATATGTTTCTGGGTTCCCTGAGGGACAAGCCTGACTGAATAGGGGTTGATGTCAAAAGTATCCCCTCTCCAGGAAAAAGACATAGCGATGGGTATGGCCCTCATGCCTCACTGGACAACGACAGGAGGACCGGAGCCATTACAAGGTCCCCTTTATTACTGGAGGTCAGGCTTCTATTCCTGCCTTGGCAAGATTAGAATTGCCACGGCCCTTCTATACTTGGAGAAGGGATTGATCATTTTTACCTGATTGTTTTGTTTTCTTTTTTGTTGTTGTTGTTTTTTTTTTTCCTTTCTACTATAAATTTCAACAGTTTCTTATATGATCCAAAGAACTAAAGGAATATATGGTTCAAATGATTAAATACTACCTCCCCCAGCATTAATGAAACTTCTTTTTGCAGTGGATATGGAGAATGTCAGAATCTACACTGTACAAAATAAAGAAAACAACTGATTATAGTGCCCAACCCCAATTGATATATCTACATAAGAGACCCTACACCTAAGGTTCAGTGAATAATATTGAAAAAGAAATGAAACATGGTCAAGCTTAGAGGGTCAAGAAGTCTTATGTGAGATTATATGTTCTAGATGCAACAATGAAGCTATACCAATAAAATCTCAACAGTGCCACACGTCACAAAAATACCTAGACAATAATAACATTATTTGGCATGATATCATACCTAGAGTAAATTAAGTATTTATGAGAAAGCAAAAATTAGTTTTCCCTTAATATGAGGCCCCTTACTCATAGTCTAATAATGATTATACCTCCTCTCTCTCTCTCTCTCTCTCTCTCTCTCTCTCTCTCTCTCTCTCTCTTTCTTCCCCCCTCTTCCTCTCTCTCTCTCTCTATCATTCATATATATCTGTGAGGCCAGGGTTGTACTGCTAGCAACATGATATCTCATATAAGTCTTTAAATCTATTTTTACGGTATTTAAAACTCACTATTGGTCTTTTCAGGAACAAAGCATATACATGGTATACACTCAAAGATGCAAGCAAAATATTTGTACACATAAAATAAAAATAACAAAAGTCAAAATAAAAATACCTTTTAAAAGAATGATTCTGAACGGTAATGTACCAAACCTAAGTCAGGAGAATGAAGAGATACTCCATGTATGTACCAGTTGGACTTCTCCATGTTCAATGAATTGTGTGGGTGTTTTCCTCTACAATGGGGCCCCCACTCTCAGTTTGCAGAGAGTTAACTCATTGTCATATCAACAGCTTGATTTGTTTTGGAATTTCCATGGGACCCCTTGACCAACTACTTTTTAAAGGCAACACAGGCCTGCTATTTTAAGCCTAGGTTGATAACAAGAGATAGCCAGTTGAGACTTCATATCTGCCATCATTAGGAGACCTCATTAGGTTCCATAAAGTACCCTAAATATCTCTTAGTTCCAGCTGTGGCCCCTACTATTCTCTCCCTCTACTCTATCTCCCTCCTCTCTCTCCACTTAAGCCTTTCATTTATACTCCCACCTGCCCCAGGTCACCCATAATATGTGTTCTTTTTCAACTTTCCAGGGAGATTCATGTGTGCAACCCTAGACCCCTCCTCTATAGTTAATATTTTGGGTCAACATATTGTAGCTTCATTATCATTCAGGTGATGGTTAACTAATGTCCACTCATAGGCAAACACAAACCATATTTCTTTCTGGGTCATCACTCCAGATGATTTTCTACCATTTGCCTGCAAATATTTTATAGAAAGAGAAATGTTAACACCAACATAACCACAACTCAGCCTTTGACCCAAAAATCTTCCCTGCCTGCAAAATATGCTAAGGCAAATGGTGGCACAGAACTTATGGGAGTAACCAACCAAAGTCTGCTTTGACTTAAGGCCCACTACACAAAATGAAACCTACACCATACATTGCTTGGGTAACTGAGATTCAGATACTAGATAGCCCAGATGCCTAGGACAAAATGAAATACTTATAGTCAAATTAAAAGTATCAATGAAATGATTCTTAATGATATTCTACCATGCTGTTAGATCAATGCATTATTCAGACATTATCAGATGTTTCAGTTTTCACAGAAAGCAATTGGAAACAAATGCATAGATTCACAGTAAGACATTATGCAGAAAGTGAGTCCTTGTAACACACAGCTCTAAATGGGATGTCTCCATTACATCCCTCACCTCTGAGCTCAGGTAACCCCACGGAAAAGGAAGTAGAAGAACTTTATAGGTCAGAGGTATAAATGTAAGCTTTCCCACTTGTATATAACTTTCCTGGAAATAATGACTCTGAGACTCAAAGTATATTTACAAACGAGTTGACCATAAGCTTTGGCTTGTTCTCCTACTGACTTATACATTAATATTCCATTTATTCTATTTTAAGTTCTACTCAGATGCATGCTTCTCCTCCTTGGTTTCCTGGGGGTCAAATGCTTTTCTTCCTTGCTCTATCCCAACATCTAATCTGCTTACAGGATATTTCACCTTCTATTTTATAATTTCCGATAGGCCATAGATATTCACATGTGATTCATCTCTGCAATATATAAGATATTCTTTTAATACAGAGGAGATGAAGGAAACCAGTAGAAAAGCCTACTGAATCAACTAAATAAAGTACATATGAGCCCACAGAGACTCAAACAATAAGCTGTAGAGAAATTTTAATCCAGCAACATGGTTTCTCTAGCAAAAGATCAAATACAAAGACCTTCTTTTAGGTCTGTGTTATCCTGTTGGAATGACACGCTTTTAATCCTTTTGCCTAGAATACAGATACACATTTAGTATATACCTTTAATTCCAGACAATGTAGGTAAGTTTAGTTTGTGAAGGAAGCAGCCATGTTTGAAAGGGGCATCTAAATCAAAAAGTTCAGACTACACATGATACAACTCATAGACCATATGAAGCTTAAAAAGAAGGAAGACTCAATTGTGAATGCTTCAATCTCACTTAGAAGGGGGAACAAAATAATCACAGGAGGTACAGTGAGGGAGGGACCTGGGTGAGAGAGGAAAGGCTGGTGAAAATAAAGAGACAGCACTGTCAGGTGAGGTAGGGAGGCAAGAGAAAAGCTCAGGGGCCAAGAGAATAAACAGAATAATGCATCAGTGTGGGATGGGGAAAAGGCAGAACCACTAGAAAGTCCCAAACTCCAGGAATGTGGGAGGCTCCTAGGACTCAATGGGGATGACATTAGCTGAAATGACCAACAGTGGGGAGAAGGAACCTGAAGATACCACCTCCAGTAGATAGACATTGCCCCCAGTTGAGAGATGGGGTCACTTATCCATCTCAAAACTTTTAACCAAGAATTGTTCCTGTCTAAAGATATGCAGGGACAAAAATTTGAAGCAGACACTGGAGGAGACCCATCCAGAGATTGCCTGCCTTGGGATCCATCCCATCTGCAGACACCAAACCCTGACACTATTGCTGATCACAAGATATGCTTGAAAATAGGAGACTCGTATGGATGTCCTCTGAGAGGCTCTGTCAGCACCTGACTGAGACAAATGCATATACTTACAGCCAACCATTACCTGAGCCCTGGGACTCCTATGGAAGAGTTAGGGGAAGGACTGAAGGAGCTGAAGAGAATTGTACCCCGATAGAAAGAACAATATCAACTAACCAGACCCCTCAGAGCCCTTAACCAAAAAGCATACAGGGGCTGGTTCATGACCCCTACTTCATATGTAGCAGAGGACTGCCTTACATGGTCATGTGGTGGCTTGATGCCTCAGAGAATGGAAGTGCTAGAGGGGTGAGGTGGGATTGGGTGGGTACGCAGTGGAGCCCCTTCTTAGAGGCAAAGGGGAGGGGGGATGGAATGGAGGGTTTATGGAGGGGTAACTTGGAAAAGGGATAATATTTGAAATGTAATAAACAAAACAATTTATTTATTTATTTAGTTAGTTAGTTCAAATTTTTATTGGATATTTTATTTATTTACACTTCAGATGTCATCTCTTTTCTCCATTTCCCCTCCCTAGATCCCTCTATCCCATACCTTTTTGCTTTTATATCATTTTAATTACATGCATGTATTAAGGTCAGTTCTAGGTTGAGGGTCTAGCAATATAATAGATACAAATAGTCAAGGAACAAGCAAGACAATAAACACAAATAGTAAAAGAACAAGCAAGGTATTAAACACAATTCTGTAAACACCACCCCCCCCCCCATGATCACTGTTTCTAAGGGCTTATCAGGATGAACAAAATATCTCAGCCTACTTTCCTGTTCTAGCCCAAAGTCATTTTTATGTTTGAAGCCTACTTTTTTGTTGTAATCTAAGATTTATATTCCTGCCTGAAATTACTTCTTTGTTCTAGCCTAATGTCAGATTCCTGCCTGAAGCCTACTTCCTTGTCTTTGCACAATGTCATATTCCTGCCAAGCAGCCCATTTCCTTGTCCTTGGCCCATGTCAGCTTCTTGCCAAGCAGCCCCAAATGCTTTCTACCCCCGCCACTCCTTTTTAAATTTTTGTATTGATTATTTTATTTACATTTCAGATGTTATCCCCTTACCTTATTTTTCACCCCTGCACAGGAATCCCCTATCCCATCCCCTTTCTGCTTCTATGAGGATGTGAACCCACCTACCTCCCCCCACTCCAACCTCCCACCCTCAAATTTCCCCACACTCGGTGTCCAGTCTTCATAGGACCAAGGATCTCTTCTCACACCTATGCCTGACAAGACCATCCTCCCTGACATGTACAGCTGGAGCCATGGGTCTCTCCCTATGTTCCTCAGGCTGGTGATTTAGACTCTGGGAGTTCTGGTTGGTTGGAATTGTTGCTTTCCTTTAAAAATAAAAAACAAAACAAAACCAAAAAACTGATATCTAACTGAGAGTCAGATAAAATGATGTTTCAGAGAAAGATATGACAGAATGAGTCAGAGATAGGATATGTCCAACTCTCATGCAAACATACAAGAAAGAGAGGCAACTTGAGTGTAACATGTGTGCATGCCCCCCCTCCCATAAACACATATGAACTGGGGAGGGCAGATATACTGCAATAGTTTTACAGAGACCTGTTGCAGGTGAGTGAGGCAGAGCATGCTATAGAAGCTACAGAATGAGAAGGATCCAGAAGATTACAACATATTGTCAATGTTAGTTTGAAGCCTAGCAGAACAATTCAATTAGAAGGCAAGAGAAGCCAATTGGATTAGTGAGCTTCTAGAGGAGTTTTGAGTCAGAACAACTGAATTGAACCAACCAGCCAGAGTTCAAAAGAACTAGAAAAGGTGGGCTACTCAAGAGTAAGCCTCCAAGATGACGATTACCTTATGTGGATAAAAGTTACTTTTCCAATAAGCACGGGGGCTACATGGATCCAACCCAGGTCCCCTGCATATATATTCTAGCCTTTAGCTTATTATTCTTATATAATTCCTGAGTGAGAGAATGAATCTTGTGTCTGCTCTTGGGACTCTTTTTCTTCTGTCAGATTGCCTTGACCAAGTTTGATGTGATAAATTTGCTCTATTTTTAATGTCATGTTTGGTTGTTATTTCCTAAAATCCTGTTCTTTTTTTAATGATAGCATTGTGACTGGATCCTGAGTAGAGGAGAGGAGAGAAGGAACTGGGAAAAGTAGAGGGAGGAAAAATTATATATATTGTATGAGAAAAAAACCTCCATTTTCAATAAAGAAAAAAAGCAAAAATGAATACAAAAATAAGAGAATGATTTTAAGTTCTGTAGAATAGAGGAAAAGAAACCAAACATTAGATTAACAAGTTTATGCTTAACCCAAATTATAAAATACTTTGAGTGAGAAATTTAGATTTTAGGATACATATGTGAGATGTTTAATGATATCTTGAATACCAATGTAAAGAAGGAAATAAATTGCAGTTGGTTATCTAAAATTCATAAGGAAAATCTAAGGAAAGTTTGTAAATATTAAAATCTTTAGTGAGTAGAGGAGGTCATCAAGTGTCATGAGCTCATCATACAAAAGTATATTAATGAGCAAAGTCCTGACTGGCTGTACTGAGTGTGTTTTGAAAATAACATGCAGCTAAAAGGAGGAAAGAAATAAGTCCCACTTCAATGAAGATATGTGTTCTAAAGTGGTATATCTAGACAAAAAAATTGCCAGTTTGTAAAATTATTACCTTGAAGGAATCCCAAAAGAGATTAAATCCCAAAGGGCACAACAGGTTTTAAAAATGGAAAAGGGTGTTTTCCCAAGAGTGGTATAGCTGGGTCTTTAAGTAAATCTATTTCCAGTTTTCTGAGGGACCTTCAGATTTATTTTGAGAGTGGTTTTACCAATTTGCAATCCCACCAGCAATGGAAGAGTGTTCCTCTTTTTTCACATCCTAGTCTTCATATGTTGTTACCTGCGGTTTTGATCTTAGCCATTCTGAGTGTTATAAGGTGGAATCTCAGGGTCATTTCAATTTGCATTTCTTTGACGACTAAGGACTTTGAACATTTCTTTAAGTGCTTCTCAGCCATTTGAGATTTCTCTGTTGTGAATTCTCTGTTTAGTCCTATTTCCTATTTTTTGATGGGGTTGTATGGTTTCTTGATGCAGATATTTACACCCAATCAATGGACAGAAGCTGGTTACTCTGTGGTTAAATTAGGGAAAAGCTTGAAGAAGCAAAGTAAAAGAGTTATTGTCTTAGTTAGGGTTTCTATTCCTGCGCAAACATCATGACCAAGAAGTAAGTTGGAGATAAAAATGGTTTATTCAGCTTACACTTCCACATTGGTGTTCATCACCAGAGGAAGTCAGGACTGGAACTCAAGCAGGTCAGGAAACAGGAGCTTATGTAGAGCCCAAGGAGGGATGTTACTTACTGGCTTGCTTTCCCTGGCTTACTCAGCTAGTTTTGTTATAGATCTCATGACTACCTGCTCAGAAATGGCACCACCCATAATGGGCCCTCCAACCTTTGATCACTAATTTAGAAAATGCCGTAGAGCTGGATCTCATGGAGGCCTTTTCCCAACTGAAGGTCCTTTCTCTGTGATAACTCTAGCTTGTGTCAAGTTGACACACAACCAGCCAGTAAAGTGACCCTATAGGAAGACTAGCATTCTGAACTACCCTGGTCCCTGGGATCTCTCAGACACTGAGCCACAAACCAGATAGCATACACCAGCTGATATGAGGCCTCCAACACATACAGCAGAGAACTGCTGGGTCTGAACTCAGTCAGAGATGATGACCTAACCCTTGAGAGATTTGGGGGTCCCAGGAATTGGGGAGGTGTGGTAGGGTGGAGGTGGGTGGGGGCATCCTCTTAGAGATGGTGGGGGGAGGAGATGTGGTATATGGAACAGTGAGAGGGTGGACCAGGAGGGGGATTAAAGAGTAAATCTGGACTTATAAAAAGATTAAGGGATAAATTTTTTAAAAAGAAAAAAAGAAGAATGGAAAAGTTAAGTGTTTGAAAGAAATGTGGTTGGAGCGGTAAGTGGTATTAACTGGAAAGCAATGTGAGATTATTTTATAATATGTGCATCAGTGAATAAATTAATATAGAAAAATGGAAATCTGGAATTCTCAGACAAATCTAGAAGTGGGTCTGGAAAGATTGAAATGAAAACAACCAAAAGAGTCCCTGAGGATTCCTGCCATGTTAGCTGCAGTGTTTGAGAGACAGAGAAGAACTGCAGGAAGGACTTACATTAACTGCTCCATTAACAAATGATCCTTTATTGTTCACCGTGACTTACATTTGGATTAATTGCATTTATTTGAGATTATGTGAATAAATATAAATATGAGGGTATACACAGAAACTTAATATTTTGAGGTACCATTTAAACTGTAGTTCATGTTGGTTTATTTGTTTTGGTTTTTTCTGGTTTTAGTTTTTCCTACAATGTACCAAGACTGAACTTGAATTCATGTCAGTCAGTACTGCTACTGAAACTTCTCAGTCAGTTCTGAAATTACAGGTATGAAAAATATTTTATTTTAAAATAATACATAATGCATAATCAGGGTATCTAGTCCTGCACAAACATCATGACCAAAAAGCAAGTTGTGGAGAAAAGAATTTATTCAGCTACATTTCTACATTGTTGTTCATCACCAAAAGAAGTTAGGACTAGAACTCAAGCAGGTCAGGAAGCAGGAGCTGGTGCAGAGGCCATTGAGGAATGTTACTGGCTTGTTTCTCCTGGCTTGTTGCTCAGCTTGCTTGCTTGCTTGCTTGCTTGCTTGCTTGCTTGCTTGCTTGCTTGATTTTTTGTTTGTTTGTTTGTTTGTTTGTTTGTTTGTTTTTTGAGACAGGGTTTCTCTGTGTAGCCTTGGCTGTCCTGGAACTCACTCTGTAGACCAGGCTGGCCTCAAACTCAGAAATCCACCTCCCTCTGCCTCCCAAGTGCTGGCATTAAAGGCGTGCTCCACCACTGCCCGGCTCAGCTTGCCTTCTTATAGAACCCATGACTACCAGCCCAGGGATGGCACTGCCCAAAATGGGCCATACCCTCCCACCTGATCATTAATTGAGAAAATAACTTACCTCTGAATCTCACGTAGGCATTTCCTCAAGGGAGGCTCCTTTCTCTGTGATAACTCCAGCTTGTGTCAAGTTGACACACAAAACCAGTCAGTACAATTGACCACGTATCAACATGACCCACAAATAATATCTCATGTCCACATGAAACAATAACAAGGTCATGCATATGCCTAAAATTTAACTATTCCTTGTACAATTGAAAACACATTTGTAAATGTACAATGGGGCTATGTCCCTCGGAAACACTCTTAGTATCTCAACTTAAATACCAATTGATGTTATAGAAATTGGAAGAAAGCAAAAATAGCTATACTAATGTGTTCTTAACAAAATAAAACAAACGCATTCATATTACTTTATAATCCTTGTTTCTGAAAGTGTTTACATGGACTTAGATGGTATTTATAACTACCTTCCTCTATTGCCCATTCTGTATTTCCTCCACCTTTAGCAAGTAGCTCAGAAGGTCTTGGCCCTTTTCCTGAAGGAATGACCCATACCTTCATTCCTTATGAGTTTGCATCCTTTGTCATCATTCTTGGATTAGATTGTTGAAGTTTCCCATTGACTTTAATCACAGGACATGGTAGTACTAAGAGATCTCCTGCACTCTAGATATAATTCTTCTTACTTCCATTGTGGAGAGGCAATACAACTTTCTCTTGGTAATCTGGATCTATCATCCCTCCTACCACTGTTATTCCTTTCTTAGCCTGTTGGTTTAAGGGCATTAGAATCCCAAAATGACCAGGTGGAAGTCTGAGCTTCTCATTCAATGGAATCTTTGTTGTGGTTCCTGGTTAGAGCACTCCCTACTGTGAAACCAAAATTTCTAGGCTAGCAGAACCTAGAGTTGTGGGGACAGGAAGTAAAACTATTCTTAGAAGGTCACTGGGTGTGATAGTGAGTGGAACTATTCCCTTTTCCACCCCTTGATTCCTGGACCCATTTGAAAAAGAGGCATGAGTCCCCATGCACAGATACCACTGATACACTCACAGAAGGAATGCAAGCTCTTATTATAATAGAAAGATTAATGAGCATGCGTGGTCACAAAGAGAATGTTTTATGTCTTAACCAATGAAGGACAACTTAGGAGAAGCATGAATGAATTCTCCTTAAAATTCTTACTTCAAGAACTATGAAGGAAACATTTGTTCCTTCACCCATTTGGACTGCATTTTTTCTGGCAATCGTAGCAAATTAAAACAATACAAAAGGGATTTGATCACAGCTAATGGAAGTGTTATTGAACAATTAATATCAAGGCTACTAAATGAGCACATGATGATTTAAGTGCAAGAGATAAAAATGAATCCAAATGTTTGGCAAAACTCTGGCTTATATGTAACATGTTCTTATAATTCACTCTTTCTAAACTATTCTAATCTAAAAACATACTTACATATTAATGTTAAAGTGGATACTATGTGTATTCTATAATGGATGGAGTTTATGTTCAATTGAATGTCTAATAATATTATATTGAACTATAATAAGAAATACTGTATCTTTCCTTGAAATCACAAAGCACATTCAAACACTAGTTTTATGCAATATTAGAATTAATAAATAGATGTTTAGAAATACCTCTGGATAGTCTAGTCTAAAACCTTTCATATTATAGAGATAATTTGTGGTTTAAATTTTTTTGATTTATATCCATATATTTATAAGTGCACTTTTCAGCCTATTTATCAATCTTACTATGCATAGGAACAAAAATTCATTTAAGGTAATTTCAGTATGCCCATTGAGTATGACTTCTAATTCAATAGTGATTAATATACATGATATCAATCTAACTGCATTTTACCTCTACTAACTTCCTAATTTACCTTGTTAGGATATTCAGGAAACCACATGACATAGAACCTTCATCTTATAATTTCTCAAAGTATCTCATTGTTATATAGTGCAATTTGTATTTCCACAATGACTCTATGGGTGAATATTTATTTGCAAAAGTCAGAACTCAGTGTTTCTAATCTCATTCCCATCATTAAGTGAGGCTGAAAACTTTCATTTTAACTAATGCTAAGAAATGTTGCTGAAAGCAGATTTGCTCATGCGTTCACTTTGCAAATGCTTTCTTATTCTCTGCCATCAGCTGAGTTGACATTTTACTGCTCTTATACGATTGTGAAGAATGCTGGCAAAGGGATGTGCATGTTCCAAGGCATTCCCCCCTGTGGTAATAGTCTGTGCACTGACCCCAAGCAAATCTGAATTTAGCTGAATCTGTGTTTAAATTCCTTACATGATAATTTTGAATTTTGTTGAGCATGGTAGGAGAGGAACGAAGATTGCTGCAGCCTCATCTTTCACCTGGCTATGTAGTAACATTTTGTCTCATTCCTTAACCACAAGACAACAGTGATAATAAAGATGTATGCTGAAGACTTGTATCATAGAATAAAATATGTTAGCTGAAAACAATATTATACATCTCAATTGCTGAGTGTTCATATAACTTAATAAAATCTTTAAATTAAAAGTCTATGGAAAAACAATCACAAGTGTGGAAAGTCAGAGAGATAAAAGAGGAAGAGGGGGAGGCCAGAGGAGTAGAGAGAGAAGTAAATAAGCACAGAGTAACTTCAAGATATATATGTGCGTATTACAATGCAAAGTTGCCTTCTGGGTATTCCAGTTGGATAAGTGATAATTACATTCTATTTATATAATATGAAATCATTTTATTTTCCTAGAGGACTTAACCAAAACCACTAAAGTTTCATTTAACTAAATAACATATTATTCATTATTATTGCACTTGATTATGTGAATGGGTAGACTCTGAAAAGTCAACTTTATATTGAAGATCTACTAGACTGCCTAAGGAAAGCATGATGAATTTAGAGACAATAAGTTTTCAGCCTCAGAGACAAAATTATATGAGTTAATCTATTGTTCCATTTAATATTTATTTATAGCAGATTGTCTGAAGTAATAGCCATATGCAACTATGAGATGTATCCTTTGAAAATTACTGCTAAGTTTAGCTAAATTCTAGCTCCTATTAAATTTAAAAATCAGAATATTTTGAATAAATGAATGATGAAAAGGAGAATGAATGAATAGATAGATAATAAATAAATAAATAAACAAATTAATAAATAAATGATTTTGCTTGGCTTATCCTAACAACCTAACTTATTGATGTTTTAAGACCATATTTGGTGAATACATTTATTTCTTAGATGCTTTTGTTTTGTGACAGTAAAAGTTCATATGATATTGTCATTGTTCAGGGAAATATGAAATTCATGATTTCTTTTATAGTCACCGACTCCACAAGTGTCAGTATAAGGTATCTTTTATTTTCAATGATGTAAAAACAGGGGATTGCTTGTAGTGTGTTATTAAAACCCAGTTAGTTCAAATTTAATTACGATGTCTTTATGAACAAGAAGTATTCCAAGTGGAAAGTAATTTTATGTGTTTTCTCTCAGGTAAATATATATTGACTAGTAAATGTATTGGCAAATATTAAATTATTTTAAAAATTCACTTCAGTATTTCATATTGTTTCCTAAAAAGAGAGTTGTATTGACAGCACCAGTTGTCATGCCAAAGTAGCCAAGAAAAATTCTATAAGGTTCTACCCCTTGGTGATGAGCTGGTCAGTGGTTGTTGGGAAGAGGACTGTTGCATAACTGAACTCACAGAGCTTGAGGCAGCATACACAAGGTGTGTAGAGGCTCAAGCTAGACAACATTCTAGTATGGAAAGAGGGAGATGGGTACTAAGTTCCACCCCTAGCTAAGGATTGATTAGTAATTGTTAGCAGTTGAGAGAGACACACACAGAGAGAGACAGACATAGAGACAGACATAGAGATACAAACAGATAGAGACACAGAGAAACACACAAAAACACAGAAAGAGAGAAAGATACAGAGGGAGATAGACACACACACACACACACAGAGAGAGAGAGAGAGAGAGAGAGAGAGAGTCAGAGACAGAGAAACAGAGAGAGACAGAGACACAGAGATACAGAAACACAGAGAGAGACAGAGAAAGTGACAGAGAAGCAAAGAGACACAAACACAGAGAGAAAGAGAAACAGAGACAGAGAGAAAGATCCAGTTACAAAGGTGTAGATCCTGGTTTATGAACCTCACTCCACCAAAAAAGCCATTGGTCAAATCCATATGGCAGCTCAAAAAGTATTTGATTTTTGTTTCGTTTGGATTTTTAATAGGAAACAAAGTTGTGTGAGCAGGGTGGTGGGGAGGAATAAATCAAATTACTTTGTGTAGAATTCTCAAAGAACTAGTGAAAATGAGAAAGACATTATCATACAATAAAATAAAAATTTTAGGGGTAAAAATCACAGGGACACATTCAAATTAGTAAATTTAACCTCAAGAAAAGTGCTTCAAAACAGAGAAGAAAATTATATTTAAATTAGTAACTTCAGTCTTTTATAAAATACCACCTTAAAGGTAGCAAAAACATATATATATATATATATATATATATATATATATATATATATATATATATATATATGCAATGCTATAGCTCATTCATTCATGTAGAGCGAATAGATGTTTATTGGTAAGAATACCAGCCAAGGATTGCTGTGCAATGGTATAAAGTGTAGTAAGAATAAGAAAGGCCAAACTGATGGAAAAATATAACTGCATTGTAGAAGTAGAAAGCTCCATAATGTACAAGGCCTTATGTAAGCTTCCTAAAAATTGTTAAAGTCAATCCAAACACATTTTTTATTCACTTCTTTGTACAAATTTTAAGCTTCCTACTATGCTTTTTGGTTTTCAGGTAGAAAGTTTTGGGGGTTGGGAATAACACGAATGCCGTTAATGGAGGAAAAGAGGTGACTTCAAATGGTAATAGCCATTGCAGAGTATTTACAGACAAATGCAGTAATGACTAAGCTACATATTATGTATTAAATAAATTGAGCTTTTTTCTTTAAAAATGAAATGTATACAGCTATAATGTTTTATAAAGCTCAGGTCAATCCATTTAAAGGAAACAACCACATAGCACTCTGAACTACAGAAGTCCTGCTGTGTCTGCAGGAGGAGGCTGAAGGGAGCTCAGGACCCAGTAGGAGGCACCTCCTCCTCTAGAGCACACTTTGAAATGATGAGCCACGGAAGAAGTTCCCAGTCTTGGTCCAGTCAAATAAGATACTAGTTTCTCTAATAATTGTAAGATAAAATGGCAATCAAAATAAGTTTGAGTCGTTCTCTTCTCATAACTGAATCAATTCACAAAGATAATGCTGAGAATAGCAAAGCATGTGCTTCTAATATTTTTAAATGCATTTGTGGTGCTAGTTTAAGTTGTAAAGTTAGAAATCCTTTGCAATTTTTTTTCTTTTAAAACAGAAGGAGCCATGCTACTAATCTATTTCTAAATAAAAGCCAAAAAAAAAAAATATGCTGTAGTAGGTGAGTAAAATAAATCCCACTTACAGGGGACTTTTTTTCACGAACCAGCTATGTGCTTTGTTAGGAATATTGAAAATGACAGTTGGGTAGCAGGATAGCAGAGGATCATGGGTTTCAAAAGGTGCAGTCAGGGATCATCAATACTGTGGCATTTAAAATGTGGATGAATCCTCGTTCTTTAACTAAAATAAATCGCTTTTCTTGTTTTGACATATTATAATTCTAAAAGATTACATTTTTAATTTTTTATTGAAAAAGAGATTTCTTCTCATACACAATAAATCCTGATTACTCTTTCCACTTTCTCTACACAATCCAGTTCTTTTCCAGCTCCTCTAGTACCAGGGTCCACCTTATTTTTGTTTTGTCTTCCATTAGAATATAAACAGAAACTGGAAACAATCCCCTAGTCACACAAGCAAAGAATAGATACAGAAAATGTGATCTATGACTCAGCTGTTTAAATCAGCTAAGTATCATGAATTTTTTTTTCAGGCAAATGGATGGAACTAGAAAATATTCTGAGTGAGGTAACATAGATACATAAGGACGTATATGGTATATACTCACTTATAAGTGGATATTAGCCATAAAGTACAGGATACCCGTGTTACAATCCACTGACCCAAAGAAGCTAAATAAGAAGGAAGGCCCAAGCAAGGATGTTTGAATCTCATTTAGAAAGTGTAATAAAGCAGCCATAGGAGCGAGATGAAGGGAAAGAACTATGTGGGAGAGAGGATAAGAAGGAGAATTGGATGGGGTTCAGGATCAGCTGTGGGGACAGACAGGAGGGAGGGCCAGATGGTCAGGAGAACAAATGGGAATCAGCAGCTGGCAGAGTTAGGCATTTGTGGGAACATTTCTAGGATGTGCCAGAGACCTGAGATGGAGGACGATCACAGGAGTCTATGGAGGTTACTTTAGTTGAAACTCCTAGCAGTGAGGATAAAAACTCTGATGTGGCCACTTTTTATAAACAGGCAGGACCCCAGTGGGAAACTTTCAGCACAAAATTTGTCCTGTTCACAAGAAATTCAAGGACAAAAAGACAGCAAAGACTGAGGGATTGGCCAACCAATAACTGGTCAAATTTGATATGCATCCTGTGGGTAAGCCCCCATCACTGACACTATTCATGATACTGTGTTACACTTACAGATAGGAGCTTCTTTCATAACTATCCTCTGAGAGGCTCCACCCAACAGCTGAAAGAAACAAATGCAGAGTCCCACAGCCTTACATTGGGCTGAGCTTTGGGAATCTTATGAAAGAGTTGAGGGACGGATTGAGGGACCTGGAAGGAATAAAAAGCCCACAGGAATACCAGCCAAGTCATACTAACCTGGACTTTGCGGGCTCTCGGAGACTGAACCACGAACTAAAGAGCAAACATGGGCTAGACATTGGTTCCTATCATTTATGTAATAAATGTACCACTTGGTCTCCTTGCTGGTCCCCCCAAAACTGGAGCAAGGACTATCCCTAATTCTGTTGCCTGCCTTTTACCTTGTCTGGCCTCAGTGGAAGAAGACATGCTTATCTCAGCAAAGGCTTTATTTGGCAAGGTTGAGGAGGGTGGCATCCAGGAGAATCTCTGCCTTCTCAGAGGAGAGGGGGAGGTGAGATTTTGGTAGGGAGGAACTGTGTGAAGGGAGAACCAGGGAGAGGAGTTTGCACCGATCAGAATGTAAAGTGAATTAATGACAAAAAAGAAAACAAAAAAAAACTTTGAAGGAATTATGATGTAGTATGATATGATAAAACAAAACTAACACATCAATATAAAAGAAAACAGAACATAAAGGGTCTAAGATAGTGCAAAGGAAACAGAAATTCTGAGGATTAAAAAAATAGAGTGGAAATAATTGTTTAAGATCACTTAGCAGTAACCATTAGATATGTTAACCTTTCTCATTCCAGTGTTCTTTTTTTTCCTGTAATTATGTGTCAATTACTATGGTAAAATAATCTTTCTATAGTCCATAAGTATCAATTAACTTATACACACACAATTGAATGTATGACATACAAACTGTGTGCTGTTTCTGTGTAAGGTGTTCAAATACATAACTAATGATAATTTACTCCTTCCCATATGTTTAAAAATATCTCAAAAGTACCTTAGAAAATTCAACTTCTTGAGCTAGCAGACAAAAACTGACTCCTTTATACTTCTTTGGTTTAACAAATAATCAAATGAATATAACATAATTTCATCTGTGATTTTTGTATTTGTTTTTATTATATAACATTTTTATGATTGTATTTTAATGTAGCATATTATAGCAAGCTATAACATGAATATTTCAATTGTCACATAATACTACATATATATTCATATGGCAGATATGCAAATATATGTATGTACACACACAAATATATATATATATATATACACACACACACACGAATACATATATATATATATATGGTGGATAGAATGAAGTCACAATTAAGCATCAAATAAAAATGATCAGCAAGCCAGCGGTGGCGCAGGGCTTAGGCGGCTGCCTGCAGAGGGCGAGCCTGCGCCCTTTCCTCTCTCTCTCCTGGTTCGAATCCCGCTTTCCCCGCTTTCCCCGCTTTCCCCGCTTTCCCCGCTTTCCCCGCTTTCCCCGCTTTCCCCGCTTTCCCCGCTTTCCCCGCTTTCCCCGTGTGACTCTGCCCGAGTCTCATGGGGAAAAAAAAAAAAAAGAAAAAGAAAAAAGTTCCGGGCTGTGGTGGCGCATGCTTTTAATCGCAGCACTTGGGAGGCAGAGGCAGGCGGATTTCTGAGTTCGAGGCCAGAGGCCAGCCTGGTCTACAGAATGAGTTCCAGGACTGCCAAGTCTATACAGAGAACCCTTCCCTGTCTCGAAAAACAAAAAAAAAAAAAAAAAAAAAAAAAAAAAGTCACTCTAGCATTTCATCGCTAATATCCTTTCCAGCCCTTATAACTAAGTATTTAAACAAAGTAGAAACAATGTGTCCTTGTGTTAAGTAGTGGAATACAGTAACTAAAATTTTTGACCATATGTATAATGAGTGTGTACATATACAATGTATACTATGCCAAAATCAAGAAAAAGAAAACTGGAACACAGGTTTTAAAAACTTAAATACTATATGTGTGTGTGTATGACAAATACGTTTCTTGAATTCTATGTTTTACAGATATTATATGTACCTATATATAATTAAATTTTACACGTTTATAATATAATATAAAGTATTTGAAATGATTTTCCTTTTTATTCTTCTGTCGTATAGGATTTTCCTTAGCTTTTCATAGACAGGAAAGAATGGTATGTCTGGGACTTTCTATAATTCCCAAGAGTAACTTTCAGCTTTAATAAGAAATGAAGAATTTGACAGCAAGGATACTAGGTTTTCGAAACAGATATTATTGAGTCTGTAGGGATTTTCCAGGTGATTTTATCATTTTCACAGCTGTCAAAAGGCAAGGCTGAAGTTTTCTTGTCTATATTTATGTGAAAAGTTGAACACAAATTCCTTTGTCAGTCAGCTAAGGCTTGCTCATCGAAGTTTGTGAAAGGATAAAGGGCTTCAAGAATGATGAGAAAGAGTAAAAGAATAAACTAAAGAAAATGGCATGATCGTAGAAAACACAATGTATATGCCTTCGCCATGCTCCTCACTGGATTACACATAGCCATGGTCATGAGATGGTTGATGACTTCCTGAAAGTGGTATTTTTCAAGAATCCTATTTTTTCTCTTTGGAAATTTAAAGGCAGTGCTCTGAACTGCATCAAAATCACAGAGACATTGTAGACAATGCAGTCATGTATTGTTTCTTTCAGGAAGCATACCTCCCTAAGACATTGTATTCCAGTGAAAAGCTCAGATGTAGCTGAGACACTGCTGCAAAATCTCCCAGATAGTGTTACTACAGGAGAGAGGAGATACCATTTTTGGAAATACTGCTAAGTGAACCACATTATTGTTACTTAATGTTCATCTAAAACACCAGAGGTTGAACACAGAGACAGACATTGCTAGAAGTTGTTAATGGAGTTCATATCACACTAAAGAAGCCAACAATCTGGGCGTGAATCACAGAGCTTAACCATCAATCTCTGTAGGGACATGTATCTCTAAAAACATTCTAGAAATTAGAAAGAATTGGTAACCCTTATTTCTATACCCTAGTCCTCCAGATACCAGTGGGGGAAAAAAATCCTCTCCTTCAATGTGTTTCAAATTTACAAGTAAATGGAAAAAGGGGAAAAGATGGTGTGGCATGCAATTATGCCTAAGCAGGATTATCTAAATTAGTTGGTCTTACCAAACATAAGCTTGTGGCAGTCAATTCTCACAGTCACATGCCTTCTGTTATCACCCTCTACCTTCCTTTTTCAGACAGGATCTTTTCCCTAACATGGAGCTTATCAATATAGGTAAGCTGGATGGCTTTTGAATATCTGTCTCCACTACTAAAGTCCAAGTACAGGGTTAAAAGACATGGCAATTATGCCTAAAATTATGGCTTTGCAGATGTTATCTTATTTGTAAAATCCTGTAGAAACTAACCTTTGTAACTAGAATCTGAAATCTAAAAATATATATTGGTTAAATAATTTTTTATCTATTTTCACACACATGTTTCTGTATCAAATCAACTAACAATTTGAATAATGTGATTACCACTCAGTCGACTTGATGTTTGGATTGTAAAATTGTAAGTATTGAGACAGAGTCTGGGCTTAATTGTTTCAACAATACTTGAACAAAATGAAAGTCACACTTTCAATGTTCTCTGTATTGTTTGTGCAAGAAGAGGTGGTGAGACTCTCTATGTCAAGGAAGGATATCAAAAATTTGTAATGCTAGAGAGAAATAAAAAAAAAACTTTCTCAATGTTGTGAATAAGGACAATATTTGCTCAATTGATGGATATGCACGTAATATAAAGCTTTTAAAATATACACTTGCAGCTTCAAAAACTCTAATTGAAATTCTGTTTTAAAAAAGAGTAAATAATGTGAGGTTGGATAACTGGGTACCTAATTCCAGGGAGACTACTGTTTTCGCCAAATGAGACAGATTCTTGCGTAGGAAAATGTTGTTAATATATGAAGTTTCAAAAAAAGCATTATTGTTTTACACATTAGTAATAGAGTGTCAAGGTTTATAAAGAAAAATCTCTGACCTATATTTTTATATGTATATTTCTGTTCTTCATAGATTATGAACTGACTTACAAATTATCTTACTTGAGAATTTAATTTATTCATAAGTAATTTCTAATTACTGTAACATTTAATATGACTCATCAAGGATAATTTGTAATTTGAGAAAAGATAGAGAGCTAACCATTCATTTCTTATAATGAGGCTTTGCAGGAATCACTCATAAAAAGACTATGTTTTGTAGTGGTTTTGGCTTTTGTTTGTTTGGCTGGTTGTTTTAGACCACAATGATATTTAATAGTAGCATATCAAAATTATCAGTAAAACCTAAGAATATACTGAATCTAATCAAAAAATATAAAAATAATTGCTACAAAATGATAATTCAAGACTGACATTAAAAAATTGCTTCTCAAGAGGTGCCAGAATCTCTAGACAGTGACGTTGAGAACCCATATCCTTTTTGGCTCTATTCAAGTTATTGAAACTTCTATTTTCCTAACAATGTTTGGTGGTATTGTGTCATATCATTATATGTACTCTTGACATTAACAGACCAGAAGCCACAGACCTACTGGGTCATAGATAGGAACCTCCAGAGGTATGTGTAAAAATTAACTGTTCCTTACTTTAAGTTGATTTTTAGTGAGTAATTGTTAGAACATCAGAGGGTTGTAAGTAGTTGCTATTGTGATTTTCAATTCTTTTTTCATTTTTTATGCCTGGAGTCTTTGTTTCCTTTCTTATATTGTTTTGTTTGATTTTTATTTTTCTTTGTTTTTTGTTTGTTTGTCTGTTTTGTTTTGTTGCTTTTTTAGTTTGTTTTGGTTTAGTTTTTCTTTTGTATATTACATCTTCATTGCAGATGGAAATATTTCTGAACCATGAGCCAAATAAAAATTTCCTCCCATTTAGCTGTCTCAGCAGTCTCAGGAATTTGTCACAGCAGCAAAAGCTCTCACAGAAACATTGGAAGTGTATATTGTACCAAAAGAAATTCCCCATTGCTAACATGGACAGCCCCATGTTGCAAGGATCCTAGCAGAGTCACTGGCAACAATAAAGGGCTTCAATCTTACAGCTGCAAGAAACCAAAATATGATAACAATGAGAAAGAGATCAGAGGAAAGACAGAGCTCTAAATAAAAATGGAGCTGGCCAGCTCTTGTTTGAAGCCTTTGGAGAGAATTCTGCCTTGCTGTGCTGGATATCTCTTCTACTGAAGCATGAGCTAATACACCAGCCCTTAAATAAGTAGAAAAATATCACTTGTTTGAAAAGGAGTGAGCTTATAAAACTAGCAATGTAAAAATCAATATCCAAATGCAAAAGTATGTGTAAGATTTATGTATCTAAGGCAAGGTGGTTCTACAAATTCTCAGTGACTTGGGAATTAGTAAAATGTATGTATACACATATGAATACATGTAGATGAATATGTATGTGTGTATAGTATATATATATATGTATATGAATATGTATACCTGTAATTATATCATTTAAGTAAAATAGAGAATATCTGTACTTTCCTTTCTTAATCCTAATGTGATTTGATAAAATGCTATGTGTCTGACTTCATTTTATTGATGATATGTTTTGATAATAGACAATAAATGCTTTGTTCAGACTCTCTCAACAGTTTTCATAGCACAAAAATATTCCTGAACATAAATTGCTTTAAGATTTAATTGACTACAGAAAAAAATCAACTACCTAAAAAATGTATTCTTCTTTACAACATATTAAACAAAATTTTACTGATTATTTTTTAATCACTAAAGAAAAACTAAAATAATTTTCATTAAATTATTTACAAAGATTAATCAATGTTGTCTTTTCTCTGAACTATTCACAGGTGACATCAACAAAATCCTTCTACCTTCTACAAACATTCTCTTTGTGGTTATTTAAAGCAGTTTGCAATTCAGAGCATACGAATAAGCAACAGCCTATATAATGAGTGTAGAAGTGTTTGCAAATAATCTATTCTAATGCAACCAACTATGCAGTTCTGATAGGTGCCTGAGGGTGAATTCTAGTATTCTTAACAACCATGAGCAGAGAGGAAATGGTTCAGATACACTTAAATCAGTGACTCCAAGAAGCTAGTGTGACCATGTGGCTCTCTATTTCATAGTCTTTGAAGTCTGAGATTTGAAGGAATGTGTAATGGCGAGAAAACAACTGGAATTATTTTAATGAGCATTTAGGAAAAGATGTGAAACAAAGCCACAGAAAATCTAACTTCAGTTTGCCTCAAACGTGTATGGAGCTTTTGATTCAGGGAAGATATTGAAGTGGGATACAGAGATGAAAACATGGTGTTTAGCATGTGCTATTGTCCATTAGCAGATAGGTGAAATCTTGCATGGTCTAACTCTGAAAATCCATGTGATTAAGACATTCAGTGTTATAGCCCACATGCTATCTTGGAAGAAAGGGCTCCTGTTCTCTTCCCAGACTTTGTTCCATTCTCTTTTGTTTGAAAGTATAAATCTCCAGGCTTTAATGCCTGTCATATACTTGTAATTATAACTCTGGCTTTATTTTTATATAATTATGGAATCTATACTGGTATAAAATAAGCACACATTAAGAATATCTCTTCTATAATCCATATTGAATCTCTGTACCATTAATTATGTGCATTGTGGTTCCATTTATGTTAACAAGTGAGTTGTGTTACAATGTGAGTTCTAGTCTAACACAAAATTCTACAATGTGTGATAGTTTACAAGGCTAGGGCATATTCCCCATGTGAGTTATTCAAGTTTTAATCACTTAATGTTTTAGAGAATTCTACTCAAAACCTGAACTTTAACCACCACTGTGTTGTCTTACTCCCTGTTCTGAACTCTGTTTTCCATTCCAGCAGATTTTAGGAGTACTGGAAAAAAAGAGACAGTTTTATTCTTTAATTTCAAAATAAATTTAGGTTAAATTTAAATAAAATATCATTTTTACAGAAATTGTGAAAACCCAAATTATTTTATAAATGACTGTAGTTACAAAGTGACCAAGATGAGGTTAATAGGGAACAATATAGCCAGAGACTAACAATATAAAAATAATCAGTGGAGCAATAAACTATTGATTAATTCATTCCATAAATATAATTCAGTGTAATACTAGAAATATTACTTGTGATATACGATAAGCTCTGTTTTTGAATCAATGTTTTTAAAGATAATAAAGCAAAACTAAAGTTTACTTATTTAGGAAGATATTGTTTTAATTACTTTTAACACTGTTGCAACAAAGAACCTTATCCCAAGGTTTCGTATTCAAACATCAATAGCAGAGTTGGACTTTTTTGAGTTCAGAAGCCTTAAAATTACACACACACACACACACACACACACACACACACACACACACAAACACACACATACCACATATACATGGACCCACTCTCACACAGAAATACACCCACACAAAAAACAGAAATGCACTCGCATGTATCCATACAAAAATAAAAACAGTCACATGTGTGCATGCATACACACACATACTCACACATGAACACATAATGCTCCCCTACTCCTTTGTAAGTTTAACCCAGCACCAAGACCTCTAGAATAGAGCAAATGAATTAACAGCTAGTTTTGAGGCAGAAGGACACTTTCTAAAAAAATGAAATATAAATATGAAAATGTCAAAATATTTGATAAAAGTTTACAGCTTGGGTAAATATCTAATCATTTACCTTTTGGGCTAAAACTAGGGCTCCATTAGGCTAGAACAAGTACGTATTTTTTCCTTCAAATCTCCATATATCTGAGCATAATGGAGCCCTATATATAAGAATTATCGTCAGCGAACTAGTGTTTTCCCAGAGCATCAAATTAACCTCTTTCTAATATATAGGACATGCCTTGAGATCTTTTTCATTTTGTGATAACAAACAAACATCGTCTGACTTAAAGACATTTATAAGTGACAATTTTCTTGCCAGCAGAAAGGCAAGAGACATTGATGTGCTAAATGTTTTATTTGCTTATAAGGCAAAACAAATAAGAGTGAATGCAAAACTTAGAAAGTCAAATCCACAATTCATAAAATAGAATGCTCTAAAATGAAAATGGGGTGAGCAGAGTTGAAAGCTGATTCCAAAACTACTTCTAATTAAATTGATCAAAGCTAATTGTCCAGTGCATTCACCAGATGGGTATGCTGGTTACTTTAAAGGAACTGGTATTTCATCTCTTGACTTTGGGCTATTACTGTTCACAATAGACTAGACTGCATAACCCAATATATCCATGTTAGCCCTCTAATTATGTAATTGTAGTGGCTTTTGCTATAAGCACAAATGCCAGATTGAAGGAATATCATGCTGTTAAAGTACCTTGACCTTTTGGACTTGTCTGGATTTGTAGCTAAAAGCATCTGGTGCCTTGGTGGCATCTCATGCAGAATAATGACAGAATAATCACTGGGGCATGAAACCACAACCTGTGGGGAGTAGCTGATGACCATTAATCTCTGCCACATTCTTTCATTCCTTTAGGAGGGGAGAAGTGACAGAAATAAATTTCAGTGTCTATATTTAGTGAATATTAATAAATCTCAAATCAGCTTCACAGCTCTTTGGAAAATCTGAAGAGGAAAAATATCACAATGATTTGAATTTTGGTATTGTGTGAAATTAATAATAAGTTCTGTTTTAAGAACTGATGCTTTTGTTGGGTATTTGTAAGGAATAGATGCATATATGCATTTGCAATGTATTATGTTAAAGTTTTCAGACATATATACTATACAAAATATATACAAAATAACTTCTATTATATTTCTTAATTTAACATAACAATCACTCATCAACTAAAAGAAAACTGTTTGCCTATTTTGAATTCTTACTGTCTTTCTTAACAATGTCTCAAATCTTAAAAAAAAAATACCCAAATTTCTGTATTATTTTTAGAAGCAGATATTTCTAAGATGCTACTCTCAAAAATCAAAAAACAATTATTAACAAATTAGTAAGCAAAATAATTTCTAATATTTTTTTCCTCTAGAAAGTCAATACAAAAGTTTAGTTTTTTTTTTTTTGAAAGCATTAGATGTCAATGAATAGTACTTTTTCAGTATTGGAGAAAATTAACATTTTAAATCAGTTAAAGTTTTATTAATGCTGTTTAGATGAAAATTGTAAGACAGTTTTGAAAAATGTTATGTCTTAAATGTTCACTTCTCTCTCTCTCTCTCTCTCTCTCTCTCTCTCTCTCTCTCTCTCTCTCTCTATCCCTCTCTCTCTATTTCACACACACACACACACACACAAATATATACACACTCCTGAAGAAAGTGCTGTGAAAAGACTTAGTTTAGTCTGAAATTGAAATTTTATGTGTTGAAGAAGCTACATAGTTCTTTCAGAGAAATCATATCAATGTTTTCTATATGTGAAACCTAAAGGATACATTTTTCAGATATTTAATAAAACTAAAAATCAACATCACTTATTAATATTCAGGTTTGGAAGCCCACGTTAGTGATTTTCATACTGATCAATATCATAAATACTGTTAAGCACAATCACTAATGTTTGTTGCTGTATCACATGGTGGATATACTCAACTAATTGATGGTCTAGGTTTTTTTGGAAAATACATAAGAGTGCTGTTTGGGAACAAATAATCCTGAGACTCATAGTAATTAGTGTTTTCCTTGTTATTAAAACAGTAATAACTATGACTATGAATGCTGGCTCTAGTAGAATAGTTTCCTAATATGAGTTTGATCTCCAGCAAGAGAGAGAAAAATAAAGATTATAAAACATAAAATGGAAGGTAGCACTAAAGAGAGAATTGAAGGGATGGAAGGAGGTAACTGAGAAATGGAAACGAGGATAAAATTGGATGGGAAAGGACGTTGGTTTAGAATATATTTACCTAATTCCAGTCAGAACTAAAGCAACAAATACATTTATAAAATAAATATTAGTATCTCGGCTCATTCCAAATGTAATTTAACTGGCAAAGTATGTCATTGTAATCAGTATAAATTATAAAAATAGCAATAACAATAGCTAATACCTGAAATTGATTGTGATGGTTTAAATAGGTTTGGCTTCCAAAGATTCATGTGTTTCCATGCTTGGCCATAGGAAGTGTACTATTAGGAGATGTGGCCTTATAGGCACAGGTGTGGCCTTGTTGGAGAAAGTCATCACTATGTAGGTGATCTTTGAGGTTATCCTATGCTCAGTGTGAAATCAGAGTCCCCTTCGGCTGCCTAGGATCAAGATGTAGAATTCTGGAATTCAACACCAAATTTGCCTGTACACTGCCGTGCTTCCTGACATGGTGACAATGGTCTGAACTTCTGAAACTGTAAGCCAGCCCCAACTAAATGTTTGCCTTTATAAGAGTTCCTTTGGTCATGCTGTCTTCACAGAAATAGAACCCTAACTAAAGGTATTTATAAACCAGGTTCAGTTTTAAAACTTATAGATCACATATTTATGCTGCCATGTAATTCTGCCTTAGCCCAAGGCATATGATATATTTGTCCAAAGAATGATAAAAATTTGAAATTATATACATTTTTAGAACAACCAAAAAAAGAGGAAAATAGAAAAGCCTTGCTTTCTCTAATGCATAGGGGCTCACATAGTGCCGACCTGATTATTCTATTGAAATTTTGAAAGTACAAAAACCATTCTTCCAAGGAGCTAGTGAGCAATCCTTCATTCCAGATGGAGAGTTATGAGTATTTTAAATGGACACATTTGTTATTTGCTCTTTTTTTTGGTAGGTTGTAATATCTCTACTGGATTTAAATTTAGTGAAATTAAAGCACCTAAAGAATTTTCATACATTCTAGTTTAATTTGATATTTAAAGACATTATGAACGTCTTGTTAGAATCCATCAATTCACTTAGTTCAAATTCAGGTTATATTTGTTTCACATTAAATATGATTTCATTCTGTAATGTCATAATTGTGAAGACCTACTAGTAGTATACGTTTTCAGAAAAAATTGAAGATAATGGTAAAAATTATAATACATAAAATTATACAATGTTTTATATAAAACAAAAACCTAAGAAAACAGATAAATCTAATAAATTACTTTAAAAGAAACAAAAGTCCTAAGTGAAATGAATTTAGTGGGTGGAATACTGGCTTTTGAAATATGTCATTCTTTGAAAATCTGGAAAATGAAGGTTCATTCCTAAAGCACATGGACCAACAGATAAAATATGGTTGTATAGTTCCTTAACCCTAACACTCGGGTCTGGGAGTGCAAAGATGTGTAGATCCTTAGAACTTCCAAGCATTGGTACAACCAAATTGTGAATGTCAACTTCCGTGAGCATTCCTGTCTCAAAACATAAGACAGAAAGTGATAAAGGACTGCTCAGTGTTCACATCAGAAATATCACACACACACACACACACACACACACACACACACATACATACAGAAGCACATGCCCAATGTGCATAGAGAAACACACACAAACAGACATACAATACATGTGTACAGAAAATTTTATATACACATATATTTAGGATCAAGGAAAGGACTATTTGAAATAGGCAAACATGGGCTCCTGCTAGTTTCATTATTAAGTTCATATTAATTGAATCACTGTCAAATTCTCTGATATTCTAGATATTTCTTTTTAAATAAGATGAGTAATGTGCATAATATTGGCAATAAATTTAAGTAGTTTCTATTTGACCTGATTCTTAAAGGATCCTGAGGATTATATGTCACATACCAAGGTAATAATGTAGGTTTTTGTTGGTTTTGTATTGTTTTGTTTATCTTTAATAAGTACCATTTAGCAGGCTGTTGTTACAAGGTTTCATAAAGGAAAATCTTTTGAGAGATAATTGTGTTCAATGATTGAGTGAAGAATCAATACTTTAGCTATGCCCCCAAGATTTAACAATAATTAGATTTGTATCCCTTGTCATGTTATTGGATGCATCTATATGAATTTCATGTGTAGAGAAAAATATCAAATCAATTCTAGTTAAATCATTATCATTACTATTATTTTAAGAAGAGAAGTGGCAAAATGAATACGATAGAAATAAATTTCAATATTACTTTTGTAACTGATGAATAGCGACAAAGGAAAACTTAGTGAATCTACACATGGTCTTATTATAATGATGTTATATGGGTGTCATAGTTTATATAACTACCACTTGTGTATATCCATTCTTATATATATCGAATATATATAATATCTATATAGTATGTACAAGTTGAGTATGGAAAATTCTTAGAATTCAGTCTTATTTATATGCAGGGTATGCATTCACTTATTAAATATCCATTCAGGGACAATTGTTTTTCTACTTGTTCTGTAAAATTCATGTTCATTCCATGAATTATGACACTGTGTATATGCTATTGTGATTCCATATTATCAAAGCTCCATTTTCCTAAGCTCTCTGTTTGTCAGGGTAATTGTATATATTCTTGTGCAAATTTAACAGTCTGTTTAATAGTGAAAACTTGGACTCAGAAAGTGATAAGGAAATAAATACCTTTTCATTTAAACACATTCCTTAGTTACAATATGTTTGTGGAATTTATTTTAGATAATGCAAAGATATTCTTCAAAAGCCAACCACATTGCTTTGGCCTTTAAATAATCAAATAAAACTTTACATTTTGACACATAGCTGTAGATTAGAAATATTCATCATATTTTGGATTTAATAGCTGCAAAGTTGTCCAGAGCAGATATATTTATTTTAAATAATATAGAAATTTGATAAGACTTCTGGAATATATAAGTTCACATTTTACTACAGCTGAATTCCAGCCCCATGTTTCTTGCTAATAGTTGCATATATACAAGACCATTCAAAAGCTACTCTCAAATGAATTAAATATTAACAGAAATATTTCCCATGGAATTTTCTGTATCATTAACTTGACCTTTATAACCTTTAAGGTCAAGCTGTTTGTTGTCAAATAAAATAAATAAGTTCTGGATGTTATATATACACCAAAACAGTTGCTGATTTTTAAAATAATTTTTTATAGGTTTAACATGTTTATGGTGCCTGAACAACAACAGAAACTAAATATGGAGCCTGAATATAACATTTCAGAGCAATCTGTTCTTACATTTGGAGTCTCATCTTTAACTTATTACCCTGTAAACACTGTAGATGTATTCAATATGTACTCTCATTATGTCTTCTTTGTTTTTTAAGGTATTCTTTATAATTTACATTTAATAATCAATAGCAAGTATGTACCACATTTTGTACAAATGTGATTAGCTTTAGTACTGAATTTATTTCCCTCTAGTTCTGACAAAGTAGAATATGGTGAAATGAATCAAAAGAAAATAATTAAAAGAGGCATTTACAAATTAGAAATCTATTTACAAACATGTATCTCAATTGTGTGTCCACAGGTAAAAAGTTAAAAGTAGAATTCATGTACAAAATATGCTTCTTTGCTATTGTAGTATATATACTTTGTTCTGGACAAAAATGCGACTGAGATATATAAATATTTGGTCAATGTAAGCTTATATTCATTGTCATGGAGTCTATCAGTGAATAAGTTGTACATTACTAGTGAAAATCATGATTATATATTAAATGTCAAGCCATAATGAGTAAAAGAAGATGAATACCAAGCCTGGGATACTTAATCATCTCAGAGCTGCCAAAACTATTTACCCAGGTATAAAGAAATAAAAAAAAAAAAAGAAAGAAAGAAAGAAAGAAATGATACAAACTGTTTAAAAAGTCCATATGTTTACTGGTGACCACTACAATGTAAAGATCAACTAGAACAAATACTTGGAAGCAAAGATGACTAAAGGAACAAAATATGAATCAAAATGTAGTGCCTTAAAAAAAGGCAGAAATGCTGACTTTCTGTCACAACTGTTGGCTGCACTTCAGTATAGAGAACAGGTACACCACACAGTTCCTACCTCATGTTAAATTGTTGACTGACGGGCTTATCCTCCTGTAGTCAAACACAACTGCTGAGAGGTCTCAAGTGTCATAACCAGAGCATGTCCAGAGGATACCACTTTGCTCTGGTTCTTTCTTCCCTTAGTCTCTTCCCCTAGATTCTGTCCAAACCCTCTCTTCTGAGAGTTCCCAAGCCTTGGGAAGAACTATGGCTTAATTGCTCCATTTAATTAATTAATTTAATTCCATTTGCAATTAAACCTTCGATGGCCATGTATTGTCTTAACTTTTACCATGTTTCTATATTGACCAGGGTCTTCTGCAAAAAGAAACATCTCTGATGAGGTCTGAGAGTTCATGAAAGTTCACATATAGAAGTACAATATTAGAAGGCAATTTGATTCTCTGTACAGTTAGCAAAGTAAGCATAGGTTCACCTGTGAATGTTGCCACATGGGTTTTGTGTAGCTCCTAATAAGTCTATCACATCCCAGTGGATGACTGGTCTTACTGCAGAAGTATATGGCCAGCACAAACAGGAGTAAATGGGTTACGGACTTTACAAAACAAAGATATGAAGGTAGGAGCATATAGAGGTAAAGTGAATTCAAGGAAGAATTAAAGACAGCTGGAGTCAATATGATGTAAACTGAATTGTATAAAACAAGTTCTCCAACTGAGATGCATATCTTCCCAGTGTTTAGGGAAAAATCACATTAAAATATGACTATTAAAAAGAAGTAATTTTATATACGTAGAGACTTAGTGTAGCTTATTGAATTTGTTTAGGTTTTTTTTTTTTGTTTTTTTTATTTTTTTTTTTTTTTTTTTTTTTTTGCTTTTGCTTTGATAGGGTTTCATGTACCCTGATTTGGTCTTCCAATCACTACATAAGCCTGATTGACACTGAGTCATTCTATCTCCATATCCTAAATGCTTGGATGATTGATATGAGCCAGCACTTCCAGGGTTTGGTGATTCTAGGGATAAAATCCAAAACTTCATGAAAGTCAAACTGTACTCACTATTATTATCATTTGTGTGTATGCATTCTTATATATGTCATATAAAACTGTATATGACTATTCACTGAGGTATATTCACAACTGCTTAATGTTTAATAATAAATTTTTCATTATGGGAATCTTAATATGTGGAAAGAATTAACATTTGAATTTGCAAAAGTGGGTTGTACATAATTTCTAATTTCCATTTACTTCTGTAGTAAGGACTATAAAAATATCTACATAAGACTAAATAAACAGGTTTATAGATAGAACTCCATGAGTCATTCTAAAAGAAAGTACTTATTACATTACATGAAAAGTCATTAGTTAAATAATAGAGGAGTGTGGGATTGTTAGCTCGCTTGTGAGCGTGGGCGCAGGTTCTGTTGGGCTGAGTTCCTTCCACACAGCACTGGGCTCTGCCCAGGTATGGAGTGATCTCAGCCAGAAGTTCCATGGTCCCTGTTCTCTGTCCTGCGGCTTGAGAGTCAATGAGGAACTGAGACACAATGAGTGGGGGAGAAGGGCCCGACAGTGGGCCCACAGGAAAGAGACTCTCTGTCACTTGTACTTGCTTGGCTGGATTATTGCTGACTGGGCACTTGCTTGGCTGGGTTGATGGGTCAGCTAGCTTGCTTGAGTTGGCAGGGCTCCTCAGTGGGAGATTAGGCTGCAGCTGCAGCAGCAATGGCTCACTAGTAAAGGCCTTCTCCACGGTTCCCCAAGGCGGAGCCCCAAAGACACAAGGAAGTTCATGGTTTCACAAGCTTTATTGTCATGGTAGATGGTAGATGAATCTGGCTGCATCCCCCAGAAACTCACAACAGACCTGAATTAAGTAGGGAGGGAGGAGGGTGGAGTGTCTATGCCCTCTTGTCTTCAGGTATCTCATTAATATGGAAATCTCTTGAAGCTGAGGACTATAGTCATGCCCTCTACCTGTGCTGGGTGAAGCAAACTTCTCTTTTGGAGGGGTTGTATTGCCCTATGTAACTGAAAAGCATGGGTCAATGGAGGTCTTAGATGGTGTGTCAGGAGCCTGAAGTCTGGGGGCATGACTGAACATCTATGGTTGTCCCATTAGGGTCCGGGTTTCAAGGCCTGTGCTCAACCAGGAACCAAGCTATTCTTTCATGGTCCCAAAGACTATAGTTACATATAATAAATAAAATTACCTAAAATACAGGATAAAACCTTAGAGAATATTCTATAAGAATGTAAGAAGGATCAATGTGTTTGTGTGTGTGTGTGAAAGAGAAAGCTGAAGACGAGAGAGAGAGCAAGAGCGAGAGCGAGAGCGAGAGAGAGAGAGAGAGAGAGAGAGAGAGAGAAGAAATGTGCTGTAGGAGCCAATGAGCCAATGAAACACAGGTATATATCACCAAGAAGCTCTGGAATAATAGAATCATAAGCAAAACAGCCACTGGGAGCAATTGTCAATGTCTTTTTGATATGAAACTTCTGCCATGAGATAAATCTTACTTGAAGAATTTTTTTTTTATTTGGACTCTATTCCCTGATTCTTCCTTAATGATGAGCCTTTTATTTTCTTTAAGAGATCTGTGTTACCAGGAAATGTGTCCAAAGGGGATGATGGTAAATCAGCTCTCAACTTTCAGACAATTGTAAAAATCCAATACTTTTAAAACTCTTTTAAAGGCAATGTTTTGAGTGTTTTCTTACCTAACATCTAGCTTTGTTAAGGAAATGATACATTAAATTACTTCAGTTTAAATTTATGTTTGTCCTTCTGCATTTTGGGTCATGGGCCATTGTCTGCTTTCCACTTAGTGTTAATAAAAACAAAGAAAATATACATAAATACACCCTGTTTTAATCACGAACTTCCTCCAGGGATGGCCTTTGCTTCTTAATGAGCGTCTGTGCTTTGCTACTGACATGAGTGGGTTTTTACGGGGTTATCTTTCATGTTTTACATCGTGTATACTGCTCAGAGCAAACTGTTGTCAACAAATCACCAAATTTCTACTTGTTTTTTCTTTCCCATAGAGCCAGACTTTCTCAAATGGAAAAAAAAATATGTGCAACTCTATACATAGTGACATTAAAAGAAAGTGAAATTAAATATCTTAGTAAATTAGCAAGGAATACATGACAGTAGCTAACATGTTTGCCAAATATTTACAAGAAAAATGTAAAGGAAATTTTATATGCTCATACATGTGAACACATGTATGAATATGGATATATGTGTGTACCAAGCAAACCAATTTGCCATTTTCTGTAGTTAAAATTTTATATTCAGTATTTTTAAGTGTTTAAAAAGGTGATAGTTTAATTATAAAATTTGATTATCCAGGGATTTGCATGCTTCAAAAGAAGATATAAATTCATATTACAGATACATTAAAAATAACTAAGAAAATATCCTAAAGTAATATATTTCACTTTTTGCATATAATTTTAACCTATACAAAATTGTTTTGCTATAGCACTGATGTTATTTGAAGATTGTCCTGATAATAAAATCTTTCTTATAGTTTGTGTTCTTGCCAAAAGAGCTAGATTTCCTCACACAAAGAGCATCAATAGAAACAATGGCTAGTGTTTATTGACTGATTTATAAAATTGTATAAACTTATTCCAGGAATATATGTCAAATAACAAATCTATATTTCAGATGAGGAATCCTGATGGAATACTATTTTATCCATTTTGGTAGGCCACATTCAAAGTAATAAAATATTGGTGTCTTGAAGCGGCAAATCTTTAAATTGCTCTGAGCTCCAGGCTGGTGGTCACCTGCTTCAGTTTGTCTGCCCCAGATGCTCTAGATCTTGAATGGAAACACACACACACACACACACACACACACACACACAGAGAGAGAGAGAGAGAGAGAGAGAGAGAGAGAGAGAGAGAGAGAGATTTTATATTTTAATATGCCTTATCTAGCTCAATGGTTGGCCCACCCCTGAACTTCCACGTGGCTAACATACTCCCTTTCTATATTCCTGAGTTAATAATTGCTAAATCTGTATTTTATCTCTGCTACCCCAGACCCAATCTGGAGACTGGCCCATGATGCCACTTCCCTGACTCCTTTCATGGCTTTATGTTCTCTCTTTTTTAGCTCTTAAGTCTAATCTCTTTCTTCCCTGTCAAGACAATTCTCCCCTCTATCCTTTGCATTTCTTGTCCAGGATATCCTTTGCATTTCTTGTCCAGGAATCCTAAAAGTCCTGTCTCTCTCTATCTGCTCAACTACTGGCCTCTGGCTCTTTACTTACTAGTCAAAAACAAAACAAAACAAAACAAAACAAAACAAACAAACAAACAAAAACCCAACTGCTGGCAGGGATCTACAGCAGAAGTGCACATTGCTATGTAGGTACAAATAAAATCCCCAACAGTGTCCTAACAAATACCTTTTGTTGGATCTTACAAGAAAAGTGTGATGGTTTAAAGAGAAGGATCTTGGAGCTGGAGAGATGGCTCAGTGGTTAAGAGCACAGGCTGCCCTTCCAGAGGTCCTGAGTTTGATTCCCAGCAACCACATGGTTGCTTACAACCATCTGTAATGGTATCTGATGCCCTCTTCTGACAGGCAGGTGTACATACAGATAGAGCAATGATAAAAAGTTAAATCTCAAAAACAAAAACAAAAACAAAAAAAAAAGAGAGCGAGAGAAAGATCTTATTAAATTAATATTCCTTAATTAATTCCTAATTAATATTAATAATGATACAAAGATGAAGTCCTAAAGTTCATTTAATAACCCAATAAAACAAAGAGACTAATCTCTCTTCTCCCTCTCCCTCCCTGTATCCCCCCACATGTGTGTAACTTTCTTTCTCTTACCCATACATACTGTTCTGCATATTGTCTCTGTGCAAAATTTTTATTTTTATACATAATTTTTTAAAAAGCGATATTCTTCTTGAATCTGCCCACATATAATTCTAGCCAATATGACTAGTTGTTCTATTATATGTAATTGCCAGCTGATTCCTGCCAAATTTCTTCTACAATTTCAGATTGCATATATCTGTGCCCTATTTCTCCAACCCAGTCCCACTCTGGACAAGAACAATGTGCATTCTTTTTGCAAATCGATCTTTCTTCATGTAAAATTTCTGTATATAGGTCTATTCATCCATTCCTCTGTACCAAAAATAGAATATCATCTTGTCATTTTAATTCACATCAGTAGCACATAGTACAAGCAGACATTGAATCCTTGTGATTTCCTGAAGGCATTCTTCACTGAAAGGTGTTCTATGTACAGGGGAGTATTTCCTTTTCCACAGAATACATAATATTCTCATGTTCTGTATAAGAATTAGGAGTGTATTTTAAGAGCAATTAAATTTGCTTCATACAGTCCTGACAGATTGAAGGCTAAGAGTACTTATAGTCAGTTACACATCAAAAAGTTAAGCAGAGCTAAAAGAACTTCATTTAATCAGGTGCTATATATACTTAGCAGCAGATATGCTCAAGGCAGCTTTGATACCTTAACAGGACTCAGAAAGTCTTTCTACTATTCATAGGCTCTGTTTACATTCAGAACACCAATACTTCATTCACCTACACTCATCTCTACATATCTTGTGGACAAATTTAGCTTGAAACTTAGAAGGTATTAAAAATAAATGGTCTTGAACAATGAATAAAATGGGAGATTGGTGTATTTTTGTGCTTTTTTTCTTGACGGAATCTTGTTGATGTTCTGTAAGACTTTTTTTTTTTTTTTTTTCACAGTCAGGCATCTCTCTCTATGGTTTTGAGAAGTTTCCTTCTGTTAGTTTATTGAAAATTTTCTCTATGTGGACCTATAGGACAGGATGTGCACCTAGATAATAGCATAAGTTAGGAAATCTAAGAGGAACCCTGCAGAACTTTGAGATGAAGACAGCATCTAGCTTGAAGTTTAGTGAATGTGACTCCGTAAGGAGCTGGGTGCACATTTGTAATAGGAAAAAGTAGACCTATTTGACAGTGCCAAAAAGAAATTATGCAGAGCAACTGGGTAGACCTCACAAGAAGGAACTGACCTTCCACAAGCTCCTTGGAAGCCAAGACACATGTGCTAAAAAAGTTTTGTATTCAATGATGTCAGGATATTTTTGACCTGAAATTTGGGAGGGAGTTGTTCAGCCATTAAAATGATATAGTTCTGTTCCTGATTTTCAATGAAAAAGACATGAACACAATGAAATATTTAATAAATTTAGAAAACTATCATGAAGGCTGGATGATGTCCCAGGAATCTATATAACACATAGTATAGACTTGGATCTCCCATTGTGTAAACACTGAAAAAGGAGATAATTTAAATTAATCAAATGCAGCAGAGTGGAATGTCTCATTGGTCATTTTCTTTCCAAATATCCTAGAGAGTCCCATTAGTTAGAGCCTGTGGGACCACCTTTATCCAAGGAATCCATTAATTCTGTGAATTGTAAAGATTTCAAATGCAGCATTCACTATTTTGACTACATGTTACAGTCTTAAACACCTATTTAATTAGGATTTTATGATAGACAACTGCATGTGCCAAGGTGCTGTTTTACATAAAATGATAATTTTATAAAACATCTATAGCAGTGGCTTAGCAAAGTAGGTGCTGATAAAATATCTGTTAACTTGTTAGGTTTCATTAGACCCTAATCACTCTTTAAGATCAATGTATATTAAATACCAAAATGATCCAAAAGTATCAACTTTCTTATATCACCAATATAAAGTTTTAAAATAATACAAATAAAAAAATTCTATAAAATGTTCAAGCTAAAAAGTTATATTATAAAATTCTGATTGTATATATCTTCATCCAAATTAGATATGTAGATATGACTACTATCTATCAAATAACATGTTAATAACATTTGAACCTGGAATACATATGATTATGTAAGAATACTGATATCAGTTTTTGCTGTGTTACCATACTGCCTGAGACTCAAAAACAGGTCATTTTGCTGTTTGTAAATCTTTGATAAATATGAGTATGACAAACCATTATATTTATATTTGACAATTGTGGCCTATCATGCAATTTCAATTTAAAAAAAATAAATTATATTAAAGTTTTAACAGATAAATGTTAATTTATAAATAATTTCTAAATGATATAATTAGTTGAAAATAAAATGATTATGTATATTTGAAACACTGTTCTTGGTTTCCAAATACCATGTTCATATGAGCTCTCTATAATGAACTTCTAAATATGTTTATTAAACAAATGCAGTAAAGCACAAAATATTAATTATGGTTTATTATTAAGAGTATTAAACTAAATATATCATGAAAATGTGTGTATAGATCATGATATTTAGTATGCATTCAAAAGTAATTATTATGATTTTTATTGAAGTGTTAAAACCTCTTTTTAGGACCACTAACAGAAGAGTAAACATGGAGGGACCCATGGCTCAGGCCCCATATGTGGCAGAGGATGGCCTTGTAGGACATCAGTGAGAGGAGCGGATCTTAGACCTGAGGGTGTTTGATGCCACAGTATAGGGGAATGCCAGGATGGGAAGAAAGGTGTTGGTGGGGGGGGGGGAAGGGAGGGGGAGGAGCACCCTCATAGAGACAGGCCCTGGAAGCAGGGATGGGATAGGGGATTTCCAAAGGGGAGACCTGGAAAGGGGAAAACAATTGAAATGTAAATAAAGAAAATACCTAATAAGAAAAAGTATTACAAAATAATACTTTGCAAACTAATAAAAATACTGCTGAGAAGGAAAAGGAATATGAAAACTTATTAATGGATAAAGGCCTTAATATACAAAACTAAAAAAAAAATCACTCTGTAAGTCCTTAAAAGGCCAGGGTTTAAAGGTTGTCTACATAGTTTGATATCAAAGCACTAACATCACTAGTGAAGGAAAAAAGGAAGCATACAGTTTGTTTCATGCCTCCCCAAAGGTAGTAAAATTAATTAGGTAGATATGCAGGCTGCTGACTCATTTGATTATATGTTACTACCTAAAGTGCAAAATTTCCCCTCAGCCCAGAAGACTTTTGGTTGACTCATCACCTCTCTCCCAGGGTTGATCTTTGCAAATGGCTTTATTGACCTGTGGCTCAGCTCAGCATCCCATGCTTCAGTGAACCAAGCAATAAACAGCTGCTAAGTGCAGGTGAGAACTTGACACAGAAAACTCAAGGACTGAATCAGCACTTCTCAGACATCAGGCCCCACGCTGTCACAGATTTCTAAACTTCATCAGAGACATGGTGTTTTTTTAAGGGACTTGTCCTAAAATAAAATATGCTCCAGGTCTTTTTTGACTTTTAGAAATTCATAGAGGACAATCTATTCTCAGACTCTTTACATAGGCTGATATGAATAGCCACACTTATAATTAATTTTAAGTGCTTTATTATGTGAGAATAAAAATCTCCACCCAAGTATATTTTAAGAAACCAAAAAAATTTTTTTTCAAGGATTAAGCAATCAATCACAGACAAATCCAGTGATACAATGTCTAAACAACACAGCAAGAAAACTAAACTAATATCTATTAAAAATCAAAACAAATTCAGTATCATTGCAAACTAGGAGACATCTCAGGATAATAAGCATCCAAGTGTCCTTTTATGAGTCCCTGTGAGAAGTGCTCTCTCTGTGTCACTAAAATAGATCAGCAGATATTTGAGATACTGTAAATAATAGGTTTTCAGCTTATGGTTCCTCAGTCTGGAAAATCTAAAGCTATAGGACATATACCTGCTAAGGTTCTGTTAGCTGTGTAGTAATTCATCCTGAGAGCAAGTACACACAAAGCAAAGAGGGAACAGAAACTCATTGCATTTATTCCTTTCTCCCCCCCCTCTCTCATGTGTGTGTATGTGTGTTTTTGTGTGTGCATATAGACACACAACACAGCCAGAATATAAAGGTCAGAGGACAATCTCAGGACAAACTCTTACTTGGCACCCGGTCAGAAATGGAGTCTCTGTTTTTCCACCAACTATGCCAAACTATAAAGCCCACACCCTTATGTGTACTTCTTCATCCAAGGGAGAAAAAAATATAGAGAAGTGCAGAAGAAAAAAATTCTGGGAATTAAAATAATTTCACTTTAATGATTAAACAGAACTTTGCATGCAACTGTTTACTAAAGCAAGTCTAATGGTATTTAAACTACTGATTTATATCCATGTTTTTAAAAGGAGTGTTAGGCTTTTCACAAAAAGTTCAAAGCATAATTCTATCCTGGGAATTTTATTTGAAAATTTGAGTTTCTAGGGAAGAATTTTTAGATCTATAGACTGCATCTCATTTAAATGGTTAGTTATGAACAAAAGGACATGCTATAGTTTTTCATAAATACTCAAATGTATGATAAAATTATAAATTATTTTCTCCCTAAAGAGTTAATGTGTGATATATTCTTGAAAAGTGAAAAAAATTGATATTAATAAAATTGTTTGCCAAATACAGAGAAATATTAACTTCTTATAACCAAAGAATATTACATAATATTTACTGAGTAAAACACTTAGAATATGACTAGAAATAAAATATGGTAACAACTGATTGTTTCTCTGGTAAGTGAAGAGATCTGTATTTATATACGGCTATAAGAATAATTTAAATGATAGTTTAATAGTGAGTTTATTTTGCAAAAAGATAACATATGGTTATCCCATAAGGCATAGCCGGTCATGGTTTTTGGCTCTGTTAATATTATCAGGTACATATTCTACTTGTAACATCCATGAGTAATTACTCCTAAAGCATTCATACAAATCTGGATGCCATGGTCAGTGATTACTATAGTTTTCAGTGTTCAAAAATGCAGAAGACTAACAATTTACTTTTCTCCCCATTGGTATACATAGAACTTTAAGTAATAAGATGACAGGAATCAAGTTATCAGATCACAAGCAGCTTCATATCTCTGAATGACTCAAGTATGTGGCTTAGTTCTGGTTTACAGAAGTCTTACATCTGGTTTACAGGATATCCAATAACAATGACAATATCCTGTAATGTTATAGATTAAATAAAATATTCTATATAATTTACAATTCCTTTGTAAAGATATTGAAAGTATGAAAAACCTAGTGATATTACCTAATAAGAATGAAATAATTAGGTTTGAAATAGTAGAAAACAATTTATTTACAACTTTATAATTTCCAAAAGGAGCTAAATCACCTATGGTTGTTACTGAATTTTAAATAGTAATTCAGCAGATCAATGATTTATGTTTACTTTATTAATTTCATTGTTGCTTATGTGCCATACGTGTACTTTTCCCTTCCCTTCCATCAATATCTACTGTTAGCTCCTGGTTAATGACAGTCGTCCTGGGACATAAGTCATACATTAAGTAGAAATGAATTTTATATTATATGCTCACTACCCACATCTTGTTTCTTTTCATGTTTGTTTGTCTCTCTATCACATGGAGAACAACATCTGAACTTGTCGCTAGCTGGCTGACAGTGTGTGTGCCATTAGGAGTTATATATGCTAGAACAGAAACTCACAATGGCTTTTTGCACAAACACTCTTGGTCTTTGTTTACTTGTTTTTATAACTTACTTGTTCTTTACAA